>NW_009259792.1:1517525-1551049 GCF_000687185.1 Egretta garzetta | reverse complement strand
AGTAACCGTAAATAACCTCTGCAGATTTATGAACAGATTTGTTAGCTGACAAGCTGAGCAAAATGAAGTCGGTGGCTTAGTCCTTATGTTTGACAGCAGGTGTGCTCAGCTGTCACCTGGGTGTAGCTACACAGATTTGGAAGAGTCTGATGGGATCTAGAATTATGTTTAATATTCTCTTAGGGGGGGGGAAAAAAAAAATCAAGTATTTAGTGAGTTAATGAACAACAGCACAGAATATCTTCATAAGAACTCCGGTGTTAAGCGTAACGCTTTTAGATGTATCCACCATGACTGGTTAACGAAAGATACTGTAAGAGACTTAAATTATATGATTTAAGACTGCTTAATCTCTAAACCTGATGAAAATGAGTAGTGTGTAGCATACAGCAGCCTATCCTACCCATAACTGCCCTATCACTGTTCCAAACATCTTATTTTTAAGCATATATATCAAATGAAGTTATCAGTGTGAATCTGCAGTTCTCTAGCTTTTTGTTGCCCTCATTTCACAGAAAAGCACGTTTGATAATATATTCATTTGTAAAAGCAAACTCTTCTCATTACCCTTATTAAGGAGGCAAAGCATTCATGCATAAAAATATTAAGCTATGAAATAAAAAAATACATGATTTAACGTGCTGATGAATTTAAGCTTTAATTGAAAGTGAGAGTTAAAAAACTCTGTAGAAGAGCACTGTCAAATATTTATTTCAATATTCTGAACTGTAAACACAGATTCCTTTAAGAAATCATATATGTATACTGAGGTAATTATTTATATGCCCTGCATACATACATGCCCATAAAAATCATAAATATGCTATAAAATTGCACCTCTATCATTGCTTACTTTGAAAAGCTTCTTCTTCTCAGATACAGTCTTAAAATCAGTACAGAGCACCTCACTCACAAAATATTAAATAAAACTGAATATGACCAAGTGATTTATCTGCAAGTAAAATAAAGTTGTATTTTAAAGCGTGCTGGAAAAATGCTCTATTCTAGTCATCCTAGATGAGGAGCAAGAAGTTTATTCAAATTTTTTTTCAAAGCATCTTTTACTGAGACAGACCAGGAAAACTAACTGAAAATTCTGAAAGATCAAGAAAAAAAAAAGTCTCAAAACTTACAAGATTTTCTTAATGGTGTCCATCATGCTGAAATTATGTTGGGACCGTAGCTAAACCTATTTCTTTCTCCCCCCGCCCCCCTTCTAAGAAAAACAACAGTGCTAGAACCATTTTCAGTATATACATCCCGATTAAGCTTGTATTGTAGTGAACTGATGAGTGGAGTTCCTTTTACCCCTCCTACTTCACACGCTTTGACTGGTTCCCAGTTACACACATGAATAAGCTCTAAGCCTGTGTGTAGGAAAAGAAATGAAGAATAGCTTCTTCCAGGAGAGAGACCCATTTAAATTATGATCTAGAGACAGCAAAAGAGACAAAATAACCTGTGGCTGGTCGTGTGGCTATGATACACCGAAGGCTGAGCTGAAATGTTCATGCTAAACTGGTAAGCAGCTTCTCTAGTGAAACTGCTGTCCTAATGGAGCACAGCAGAAGCGTAGCCAGACCACATTATCCCAGTGTTTACAACGGGAAATACAGTTTACATGTATAGGGACTTTCTTTTGCTTTTACTTCCAAAAAGAGATTAGAAGAAATTTAGTTGGCTAAAATTATCAAAACACGGAGCGCTGACTGCTTTATTCATCTACTTTTGATCATTCCTAAAGCAAGTGAGAGGTACTCTAACGTGACTAATACTGCTCCCCAGACTTCGCTAAATAGGGCTGGGCACACAAATTTCACGTTGGACACAAACCGTGGACGTGAGGAAGCACAAAATCTCATCAACTCTATCAATACGTAAGCAATAGATCTTAAGCTAAAAACAAAACTAACCCCCCCACCACCTTTATAAAAAGGAGACAGAGTGTATTTTAAAAAGAAGAAAAGCCAGAAGACCCAAGTTACTCGTGAATTTGCCGTTTCCTACCAATGGTGCAGCAGCACGTCAGAACGCACCGTCTGTCCTTCCCTTCTGGACTGTCTAAATATCCCTCTACTCCCATCCCCACTTTGTTCCCTTCACGACTGTTGAATTTAATTATGTTTCTCTTCCAGAATTAACTGATGAAACATAATAATAGGGAAGGAAAACAGCGCTGTGATGATTAACTCGCATGGCTGCTAATCTATGCCATTAACCACATCTCTGAATATTCTTCTGCCGCTTATTTTTGCCTATGTGTTTTTGACTTCATACGAAAGGGAAAACCAGAATTGTAAAGAGGAAGGAACCTTTCCTAATGGACGCAAACATATATATTCCTCCACAATTTAGTAGATTTGTATTAACTAGATACTCTGTTTCACATCCAGAGTATTTCTACCTTATGCGAATTATACACAGGTTTTCACTGCATCATGCCTATGTAAACCTTCTTAAGCTTTTAAATATAAGTGCATTCATTTCAACCAGCAGAAGATATCATATTCACATCCATATCGTTTGAAGAAAAAAAAAATGATTAAAATAAACCCTATGCAAAAAATAAACCCTATGCAAAAAACCAAACAGCATATTTATTAGAAAATTCAGTAAACAGTTTACACAAAGTATTTCAGAGAATGAAATACTTTTGACATGCCTCCCACAACAGTTATGATTTACAGAAAAATAGAAGAAGTGTTTTCAAATATGTTCTGTTAATCTTCATGGGAGGATTTCACCAAAGCAAGTAAATCAGATTAAAATTTGGCTGATAATCAGTTATTTCACATGTACCTTCTGGAAGCTGATCCCAATGGACAGACATGGTAAATCTAATTGAAAATCTTCAAGTTAACAACAAAAAATTTACTCTGCTTATGTTAAAATAGTCCTCAGTATCTTCTCATTTATTCTTAAAAAAAAAAAAACAAACACAAAAAAACAAAAAAAAAAAAACAAACCCCAAACCTTTTGTAGATTTCAGTTACAACTGCTTTAGTATTTGGTAAGGAACCTTAGGTTTTCTTATTTTAATAAGGTATTGATAAGAGATAAACAGATCCTTTTTGATTATCTATGTATATAAAGCAAAAATTTTCCATATGTTCCAGCTCTGTTTAACATATTCATATTACTGTGAATGCTAAGCAAAATCTCAGGAATCACTTCCCTTTGCATAAAATATAACTCAGAATACTAGGACTTTAAAACAACAATACTGAAAACTATGCAAGAATGATTATTCTCATGTGCATTAAGCAAGCTGCAATCTTCTCACTGAGGCTTTCGATATATGAAACCCCTAAACCATGCACAATTGCACTACAGCACTTAGAGGATTCTTAGGCAGCAAAATGCACTGATCTGTTTAATTATCTGTCTCAAATGAACTATTAATAGCCAATATTGTTTAAATCAACTACATCGATGTAAAATTCACTAAGATCGAAATGTTCCAGTTTGTTAGAAGAATATCAAAATATCTGATGGCTAAATAAACTGGGGAGAGAAAGGAAAAAAAAAAAACCCCTAACTCATTAGGGACACTCAGATTTTATCAAACATACAGGATTAATCTCTATTGAATAGAACCATTCACAAATCAAAACTTACTCCACTTCAATACTTTCATGCAGTGCTAATCAATTACAACCTTTTCTAGTTATTTGAAATCCATGTGCTTTTAATTTTATTCACTGGTGGTCTAAAATATAATATTCAGGCCAAGCGAAGTCATTCTGTATTGCAACTTTACTTTTTTTCAATAAATATTCATCTAGAGGTTTTCTTAGAGAGAACTGCTCATATGAAGACTGTGGTAATATTTTTATACTGTACCTCCTTGTTGAAGCAAAAGGTTAGGGGTTACCTAAATACCTCAACTGTATATACAAAAAAAGGAAAAGGTAAGTATTCACATGAAAAATCCAAAGGGACTATATTATTTATTTTTGCATTTCCTATGATTAATGATGCACCAGTGCATACTTGAAAACTGAAGTCAAAATAGGGTAACACCTCAAATTCCTTTACAAACTGTACAAATATCAAACTTCCATGCTGTATTAACTACTCTACCAGAAATATTTAAAGGCTCTGCCACCCCACATTAAGAGCATAACAATAATACTGAAATTCCTCTCAAGCAGTGTGATTTCTTGGTCATGGTCAGACCAATATTAATCTTAAAATTGCACCTTATACCTTTTATTTTTCCCCGATTGCTTTTCAGAACATAGTTGTACTTTTTATGAATAACAAGAAGCTCAGAGCAGCCTTAAGCAAATAATGAGTATCTGATACTGTAGCCATTTAAGTATGAAGGGGAAAATAAAGAAGTAAATAATTCTAGCAAGAGATACTAACTGTGCAGTGCAGGCAGTTCGAAAGAGCAACAGATAATAACTGGGTTTAAGGGACGTGCACACCTTGTGGCAGGCACCCATCCATGGGTAGCATTAAGAACAACTAGGAAGAAATACTTTCTAAAACTCTAAATTGACCCAAGAAGCTGAAAATCCAAGCAAAATGTGGCATTCTTATATGCACAAATCCAGCACACTCCAGTGGAAATGAAAGCAGAGAGGGAAGGGAGGAATTATCCCGTGCTTGCCAGGCTGCAAAGGTGCTGAGCGCCTGCGTTTGTCCCGCTTGGCTCCTACAGGAGCCACCGGCAGCTGTCAGTGCTGGGGACCTCTTGAAAATCAGATTCTCCGTACCAAATAAAAATCAACATTATGTGTCATAGGTGATGGACTTGGTTCTGAAAACTCATTAAATACACTCCATTAATAAGAATTACAATGAATTGCCATGTTTAATATGCCCTAGAGTATATAATATTTTAATTAAGGCAGCCTCAAGATAAATAGTGAGTTTAAGATGGGAAAAGCTGAAGCATTTTAAGGTCTTAACTTCGTCACTGAGAGAATCCAAGTTTCATACAACCAATTAAGAAACTGCAACATGAAAATATTCAGCTGTTATTTTAAATATAAAAAAGTTAACCTGTCTAAAAAGTAATAAATACATTTATTCTGATAAGTGAACTCCAAAATAAATTAGAAAACTGTGCGCTATGTCAAAGAGGTTTTCCTTGTAAATTTTGCCAGACTTTTGAATTAACCACAGATTTTCATCCAGAGACAGCAGACACCCACAAAATGCAGAAAACATCCACCTCCTCCACCACAGAACCCCCACAAGAAACTACTGTTATCAACAAAATTAATTTATGCTCACATTATATACAATAGCTTTAATTTATATTGTATATATTTATTTCAAACTGGCTTCTGAAGTCTTACGGGGCAACAGGTTAAGGAGGTCTATCTTCTGCTCTCAGGTGTTTTTGTTTTTAAGTTAATAAAGCTTAAATCTAAGAGCACGTTTCCTTACATAAACATGCTCTCTTCTACAAATAAATATAAGACCTACCACTTAACATACTGAAAAGCACACCCTAAAGAGAATATTTTAAAGATGAGCACAAAGACAAAATAAACTCCGGTTACTATATCGTAAAACAGTTTAACACTTCCAATAAAAAAATCCATTATTCATGCATCTGTTTCCTGCATATATTTTTTATTCTGCTTGTTAGCATACTGTGTACTGTTCTAGCCTTACTCACGTAGCTATAAGTTTCCTATTTCATGTATGAACTTGCCTCAGGAGGCAAAAGCCCATAGGTTTTCTACTGACTCACGTTAACTGCTGAAGTCGTTTTAATCAGAGCAATTAAATTATTCTTTGCAACCTATTCCTTATTAAACATTTTTATTTATAAAAATTAATTTAAGCATAGGAAGAGATAAAAAGGGAAAGGGATAAGTTTTCCTTTAAATACACATGGTGCTTGAAAAAGTATTTTCATATTTCTGTATCCTTAACAGTTTTCTTCAGGAATATTTTTTTCATCTCTAATAAACTACCTTTATTTATACAGCAAAGGCTAAAACCAGTTTCTTCTGCTGTCTGTCTCTCTTAAAAACGCCACATTCATTAAAGTCAGGCAGTTCTAGAATTAACAATAGTTTTAAGTTTTAATATGTTATAGCTAAAAACCCCATGGCAAAAGTATTTTGGCAGGAATTCATTCAAATATGGTTACTGTATTTCTGATAGACACTAGCTTATTTCACATATTCTATTTCATCAGAATTGCTAGCGTTTCCTGATGACTTAAAATTTATTATCATTCATTTTCTTGAATAAGGAAATTTAAAAGCTGATGACCTTACATACATTTAGTTTCCCCAGAATTTATTTGAACCATAAGTGTGCCAAACCATTGTTTACTTATCCCTCATGGTCAGATATCTTACATCTAAATCCACTCTGTAGTTTACTAAAACAGAAAGGCAGAGCAGTGCCAGTTACGATTGTCCAGAGGAAAAGGACCCAGCCTTGATCACAATGAAAATTAACTACAGGACTAGGAAGATGTCTCTGATTCTATACGCATGTATATGCATATACACCAACGCCCATACGCTAGGTGCAGCTCTTCTGAAAGTGGGTCTGGCGTAACAAATCAGAGCAGGGTGACATTACAAGTCACTATTAATTGTTCAGTTGAATTTCTTCATCAAACATATTTAATATATATGACCCTACACGCTTAAGCAAAAGAGAGAGGGGGATTATTTTTTTTTTCTTTTAAGAAAAAACAATAATTATGTCCAAGTACATTCACTTCCAGATAGTGTTAATCCCCCAAATTATCTGTAGTTCTTTTAAATACAAATCAGAAAAGACAGAGTTAAAAAAGCATGATATTTCAATGTATCCATGTGTGGTATTAGAACAGGGTATTCGTTCTTTTAAGAAACGTTAATGAGCTGTGTATGTGCAAACATGCACATGTATACAGTTCAAACCTCTAATTCCTACTAATCCATACTTCCAAAATTTTGAAATTCAAGTAGAAAAAAAAAAAGTAACAGTGTAAATTTAGAAAATGTCTGTATTGGTACAGTATTTCCTACCCTAACACTGAAGTTATAAAAGAGAACATGCTATTACATTCAGATTTGCCAGCAGTACAAATATCCAAAGAACATTTCCAGCTCCTCATATCTCTACTTATTCTGCTAATACGCAATGTAGGGACTTGCAGCAAGGGTCTCCTCTTAATATTTGTAAAGAAGAATGTCTATTAATGCTGTCATAGTGTTCTACATCAAGTGTAAGTATAAGTACTAGTAGTGAAGTAAGAGATGGCAGAAATACTCATTTTAGAATACTTGTCAATATTTCTGAGGAAACAGAGGCTTTGGAGTAAGTCTCTGGATATCTTCTTGCTTCTTCCCATAGTCCCATGAAGAAAGAAACTGCTTTTCTGGACATGAGACTGGCCAGTCTTAACCCACCTTAACTTTCAAAGTGAAACCATGTATCTTAGCCAAAGTAGTCTTATTTATTAGCAGATCGGCTGCTGGTTTTGACACAGTGCAATATATTTCTTCTGAAAGTGATTAAAAAAAAAGAAATTCCATTGTAAGAATTTGGATGTGAAATGTAGAGTTGTTCTGCCAATAATTGATATTACTTCACTACATTATTTTCATATTAACACTATAACACATCAATAATTTACTATAAACACCAACCTTCATGCAGAACCAGCAAGAGTAGTTTTACACAGATTGAACAGTTAGGATTCAACAGACCTTAAAAGGCATTTTAATCCATGACCAACAAAAACAAACAAACAAAAAAAAAAAAACCACCAAATTCTGAAGACTGTCAGAATTTGCTATTTTAGTTTATCATGTCTCAAAATGCCTTTTAGGTAAGCCATAATATTGAACTGCTATAGTATCTATGCCATAGCTGTGTTTTCTGTACAAATTCCAGGAGTAACAGCTTTCATACAAATGCAACACCTATTCAGCTGAGAATCCTTCACTTTTAAATAGAAAACTTTTTTTTTTGGGGGGGGGGGGGGGGGGGGGGGAGGGAAGGAGAGTGTCACATTTGGTCTTTAACACTGGAGGGACACACATGGTCTAGCTTAGTGACTCTTCATTAGCAAGCGTTTGATGAATTAATGCCACTAGCTATTGTAGAATACTCAAGCACAGGAGCAGCTTTGTAGTAGAGTACTTAAAGTCTGCAGTATATTTACTTCCTAACAAAATCTGCAAAACTTGTTTCCTCTAGGCAAAGACCACCAGTATAAATTCACATTAAGAGAGTTCATCATCTGCGGTTTTTTTCCAATCAGTGGTATCAAAGTTTAACTCCGCTGTGTTTGGTTATTTGTGGAATAACCAAGCCATAACAATGAATGGTTTATTTAAAACTGACAGGACCAGAAAGCAGCAACTATTTACTTAGGCGGCATACCTTAGTATACACCAGTAAAAATGTTCTTTTCCCAAAAGGATTTTCTGCATAAAGGGCATTCACTTTGCTTCCTTCCCACCCCTCTTACACCCAACTCTGTACATTCAAAACGAAGTGCTATATTTTTCTTGCGATTCAGTATATATTTATTTCCCCCTTTCTGATTAAAAGGCATAAACAGAAACACTAAAACAAATTCAGAGGGCACAGTCTTTATACTGACATTTTATTAAAGAAACCAACATTCAGAAAAAGTCCAGTCATTTGTGGATAATAAAATAACACCGCCCAGGTAGCAAAAAAAAAAAAAAAAAAAAAAAAAAAAATCATTTAGCATCAAATTGGAAGAAAACTATCTTCCACAGCACAAATCATTTTCATACTGTAGCAAGAACAGTTTGATTCCAATGCAACGCTGTGTATTGCCTATGCAAACCCTAGAACAACTTCTAATTTTCCAGTATTTCGGGAAGAGGACCTAAAATCATGCTCTGTTATTCTGTATAGCAATTAAATCAGTCATGACCTCATAATAATTTGGGGTTCTAAGCTCTTTAAAGTAACATTTTAATAGTACCTTTTAAAGCAAAAGCAAAATCTTAATTACAGCTGAGCCATCTAAATGAGTATTAATACATCTTAAAACAAATGAAGACCTGAGTTTGTCCAGATACAAAGCTAAATTATTATAATACGCATTATGTACAAAGCAAAGGCTTGAAAGAGCATAATTGTGTTACTTTAAATTATAACATTAATTTTCTAACTAATTTCAAGGCACATGTGTAGTGCACATGTGTAAAATCTACTTGATGCAGCCAGCTTACATATACACACACACGGGTTGGAATGTTCCAATTCTGATCAAAGATGTATGTAGCCGGATGTGCGGTTAATTCACTGATCAAATTTTCACAACTGAAAAACATCTTGAAACATATAGTCCTAGTTACCAGAGTGTGTGCTTTTTACTTTATCGTCAGAGTTACTCTTCATCACTTCACATTTTAGGACGTATCTTAAAAATAATATAACCTCTTTCTCACACTTAGAAAAAAGGAAGAAATAAAGAAAAAGATAAAAAGGCACAGGGTCTCAGTTCCAGTATTCTTAAAGGTTACAGTAAGCCTGAGTGAAATAAATTTAAAATGCCCATACAATCTGAACTGTAATCTTAGTGACATGTTCTTACAGTAAGCTTGTGCTCCATAAAACCTATATAAAAACGTCAGGAGCGTAGATGCATAGCACATGCACGCAATGTAAGACACAAATCTGCCCTGTAACAATAATATACAGTAGCTCCTCAACGTGCATGAAAGATTTTAAAATGCACTAAATCTATAGTCTACTGTCAGACTTCAACACCGTCTACCGAATCAACCAGACATACTGAATAAACACTACTTAATGGCTACCAAAATTTATCAGCTATGCATAAAGCTAGAACAATTTGAACTAACAATTGCCTGAAGTCTTCTACCATCACATTTAATAATCTTACTTGCTTACCGAACTTGGCTAGGTATAGTAAATACACATAATATAATGGCTATTCCACTTCATCAGATATGCATAAAATAAGAATAATCTAAACAAACTCATAAAGATACTGAGATGGGCAACAGTTTTACTAATCTCAACACTAATTTAAAAGACGTCTCTTTTCTTCTTCTTTACATACCTGGTTGTTATCAATTACTGATGTGTCTTCACCCCTTCTTGTTGCAAAACTTCCTTTAAAACTTACAGCACACACAGCACAACATTTGAGACCTATATACACAAAAATACTCTTTTTTTTCAGTAGCCCAGAAAACCTGAAGGTTTTTTTAGGCTGACGATATCTTCACATAGAAACACAGAACGTCTGCAGACAGTAAGAAGCCTTTAGTAAGCCTTTTTGCTGCACCATAATAATCTGATCCAGAAATTCAAGGGTACCTTAAACAACGGGCTACCTGTTCTAGCCATGCTTAGGAATGTGGCCAAATCATTTTTATTGATTTAACCTTTATAGGAATGCTACATATCCTCAGAGCAAAACATTTCTAATGCATTTATAATATGATATACCTCTGAGAAGTTATGAAAAAAAATAAATTTATGACAGATAGGCTAGCCCCCCTCCACTACTATGGATTTTCTGATTTCGTGATCAATAGGCATTCGAGTGTTAGAATATTTTCTGAGTTTGTATGTGTCTGTATTCACAACATGAAGCCAGAAACTGTAACACAGAGGACACGACTAATATCTGACCTGTCTTTGTTTAAGGAATAAGAACTGGTGAACTGATAGCCAAGACTCTAAATACCCCTTTCATTCTAGAGTTACACATCAATCATGTTACCTGCAAACATATCAAGTTAAAACTTCCAGAATTTACAGTCCTTTTTGAATAAACTGAGCAGCATGCTAGTTATGTTGAGAGAGCTTACAGAAGGTGGTTTGTGTATCTCACCAGAATTCTTAAAGAAGTACTTCTCAAATTCCCTCTTCATCAGAAATCTATTTCATATGTATTTCAAATCAGTATTTCTTGATGTCAGATTCATATTCTATTATTCTGAAGCTCAGGTTTGAAAAAATAGCGTATTTTAGTATTTGTTGGTCCTTGGAATGTCACAAACCACACTTGAGCACTACCAGGAGTCACTTGTTTTTCAGAAAGTAAACTGTTCGGAGCTGCTTATTATGGTAAACTTAACAGCATAAAGCAGAAGTGAATACAGTTAGTCAATCCAAAGCAAATATACTTATGTTGCGAATTACATTATTACTTATAAATAGAATCAGGGGATAGGAGGGCTGTTCATTTTTAAAAGACACAAACATAAATGGAGAAAACCTGGTAAAGATAATTATTCTTATTCCTAATAGCTACTAGCATGAAATTCTAGTATGTTATTCTTTACAACAAGCAGCATAGCCAGGCACAGTTTAGGTGGGCAATACAATGCAACACAGATCACCTATTTTAGTAACATTTATATCTACATTTTTTTCTGAAGACAACAATGGGTAGAAACCACTGATATTAAGGTCTCTTTCATCTACAGAGAAATATGCAGCAACCCTACAAAGAAAGAAAAATATTGAAACAATTCATTAGTGAGATAAGTGCCTATCTACACAGGTAATGTAGTCAAGTTAGTACACCAAAGCAATGGCATGTAATCAGAATGTATGGCATATTAAATATATATATATATGCGCAAATTTGCACAGATTTTTTTTCCCAGTAAGAATTTGGCTTGTCTTTCAGAAAATACATCACTGATTTTGTTTCTTCTTCCACTTAGTCTAAGAAATATTCTAAAGATGAATCCACACCCAAATATACAACATCCACTCATAAAATATCCCTTGACGCAGGCCTTACACTTTGCTAAACCAGATGAAACCAAGACCTTAACATGACACACGGTAGTGATTTCTTTAAGGACAGACCCTAGAAAGATCACTGAAGCATATCAGACCATACTTACCTGATCTCAACTTTAGTACTTGTAGAATAAAGGTATAAATGGAGCAATAGGAAAACAAAACCACCTATAGATTTTTAGGAAAAAAAATAAATCCTTTGGATGATACACATTTGAAAATCTTCGTAATGAACAGCCTGGTACTGAGAGCTGTATCTCTGTTCCACTGTTACATTACAGAACAGAAATTCTGTTGTCACTTGCTATTACAGTGCACCTTAAGGAAGGACCTAGGCTATACTGAAAAGTTGTGGAATATGTTAGAAGTGCAAATTTTTTTTTACAGACAGTGATGATGGAAAAAGGCCTAGTTTAAATGCAGTTACACTAATAAAAGTACTTACAGTAGCACATGGGGTTTTTATAACATAAGAGATACATTTGTACAAGAGGATTTATTAGCATAGTTATCCTGGCAAACAATAACATCTTTTGATGCTACAGAAAAGCTGCTTTGTGCTAGCGTGTGAGCAAGGTCAGATGGTGGAAAACTAACTTCATGCTCTTAACCTGTAAAGTCTTTCCTTTCCTGACTACTAACAAATATCCTAGCAGGGGAGACCCACAGCCTTCCAAGAACTCACGTAGGGAACCTTTTGCACGTTCACCTTCCAGAGCGCTGGCCTCTGTGGCAGCTCTCCGCTGAGTCTCTGCACAGGTTTGCTGCAGAAAAAATGCCTCCACATTTTCTAGTTCATAAAGATTATATATATACACATATATACACACACAGATCCATACATGTACGCCTGTAAAAGGCAACACACTTGAATACTGAAGTCTGCATACTATTAGAGAAGCAACCGTGATGCTTCAGGAACCCTAGAACTTGACTTCAGGGTTTTGAAAAAAGGAAAGGCAAAGTAAGGACAGGGCAAACTCTAGGAATGTATTTTGCAAGGTTGTTATCTAGGGACTTGGGCAGGAAAACTGTACAGGTAATGAAAAGCTATCTTTCTGACACGTGACTGGTATTATACAGCAAGGAGAGGATACCAAAAAATACTTGTCCTTGCTGACATACCCAGAGGCTTAGGGTGATGGGAGCGTTACAGGTCAGGCAACACACACATTTTGGCAACGTATAATTTGAGTAACACAGCTTGTTTTCATGGCAGTTCTGATAATCATTCCACATTTCCCAGTGGATTAATTTTTTGGTTTAATGATTCTCCCCACATTTTCTAATGGTGAAAGTAACTAGGAGAATGCTATTTCACAGCCAAATATTTTGACTCTGGCAAACTTCTCCCTTAGCACTTTACTGCCTACCTCTCATACTTCTCAATCTCAGGCCTTGAAAATAAAGAATATTGCTCTGGCTCCATTTTCAAAGGCAAGTTTTGGCCATTGGTTGTCTCTTTTAAACATGTTTCTAAGCATCTTCCCACTTGTATACTACCCTGCTATCTCCTCTAACAGAACAGGGCATAGTTCCCACAAGAAGCTGATTCCAAAGTTACTTGAATATATTATGAACATAAATCATATTCTTCTACTTTCGAAATCAGCAAAAAGAATATGACCACCTGACTAAAAGCTTTTCAGCTGTCGTATTCACATGGCAATGGTTATCTGGTATGCCTTTTAGAGGTCCTGGTCCCACGTAGAAGTCAGAGCCACCTGGAAATTCTAGACATCTTAACAAAAAACCTGTATCCTTCATTTCTTCAGCCGGAATTTTGAAGATTTTGTTTTTATTATAAATTTGTTCAGTGCCTACCATAATAAAAATACTGATCCATAGATATGACCCTTATATCGCAACATAACTCAGTAACAATAGCAGAACTTTCATAAATAGCATCATCAGATCAGCCTTGCTGAGGATCTGTTTTAGCCCAAAATAAAGCTGTATCCTTCAAGGTTAACTTATTTTGATGTGTATTTGAGAAGCCTGTTCTTAAAAAAAAAAAAAAAAAAAAAAAAAACACTAAAAAGACATACTGATGACTCACATCGTCAGAACTTGGTAATTTTGGTTCCTGCTGGAAAAATGCTTAGCAAATATTGTCAGCAAAATGCTTCCATTTTCTTTGCGTAAGCATATTTTAAACCTGAAAATACCAACGCTAACAATTGTGCCATCACCAAATATAGCTGTTCCCTGAAGGTATTTTCAACTAGAAAACTGGTTTTGGCTGCAACTAAAAAATTCAAAAAAAAATTCAAAGCATTTATGATTACAAAAACCTCACTGACCGACCTAGTTGTGTCAACAGCACCACACAGGATTCTGATTAAAAAGCGTTGATTATTGTGTTCTTTCTCCGCCAGTTTCCTAAAAGCCCAGTTTACACTGTATACAAAGTGTTGTCCTGCGTCTGGTCCTCGTACACCAAGGCTGTTCACTGAAACCACTGCCGCACCTGAGATTCTGAACAAACTGAAACAGTCAACCCATAACCGCTTGCAGAGTAGCAAGGCAAAAAGGCAGCCAAAATGGCTTAATTAAGAACAAATAATTACATATCAACCTAACTGATTAATTTCACAGAAAAACTGACCTTATCAGTAAAGATCAAGCAGCAGAAACAAAGCAACCCGGCTTCAGAAAAAACTTGATGCTGCCTACATATTATCCAAGGGAATTTGTAAACTCAGAAGAGAGTAAGTGTTGCAGCAGAGAGTTGCAAACTGTAGTTGATAATTCTAAAACAGAAGGTATTTTGAGAGTCCCACAGAGCTATGCTATGACCAGTTTTGTTTAGGTTAATATTTTCAGCACAGATGAGAGAACAGGAACCGTATTTCTTGCAATTTACTATGACATCAAGCTGGAGGACACTCAAACATTTGAGGAGAACAGGGTCGTCTTGATCAGTTAGAGAAAGCTCAAAACCAACAGGATTAAATTAAACAGACAAGTGTCAAAATGCAGACTTTGAGAGTCAGACTATTTAAAGGTGAATAAGGTTCTCAAAAATGGTAACTTAGAAGAAAATCTGTAAATTAAAAAGGGTCGCAAACTAAACTGGTGGCGGGTGTTCAACGCATTCTCACAGATGCGATCAGGCCTGCCATATACAGAAAAAGTAGGAGATGGCTTCTGCATGTCTCACTAATGAGAAGAGCTGAACTTCTTTTTATTCCTTTTGGAATAAAATTTTAATTCCTTTGGGGGTGGGGGGGAACATTCCAAAACACTGGTGGACAAAAAGACATTAATATCAACGTGAAAAGGTTAAAGAAACTGGATTCGTCATTACAAAGGGAGTGGTGACCAATTCTTCCTTGGTCTTGCGGTGAAAGACAAAAAGAACTCAGAAGCAAAGGAGGGCTAAGAAGACATTTTGAACAATTCAGTATTCCATGGCTAGGTTACAACTGTGCCACAAAAGGACTTGCCATCTTGGATTTTCTGGGCTATTTAGGTCTACAAACCTATCTACACAGCTTCTAAAGCCTGTTTGTGTCTTGCGATGTTGACTTATTTTTTAAACAATGAGGAAGTCGATGAAATCCAACCTCCACATCCAACCTATTTTCACGTTATATCCAGAGTCACTAACACTGATCAGTCATACTCTCTCTACAATCTTGTACAACAAAAGAAGTCAAGTTATCACAGCCATCATTTCCCTAGAGAAACAGAGGAGTAACTATCAGAAAAGAAAGCAAGTTCTGTGGAAATTACCCAACAATTTCCTTCACTAGAGAGTCTGGAGCATAGGAGACATCTGGCTGTCAGGAAGGTTTTGGTAATATAGAATCCTGCCTCAATGACCTGGACTGGAGTAAGTGGATTCTTTTAGTTCCCTCCCACCCCTATACCTCTTGTAGTCAATGACTAACAAGCAACAATCATTGATAAAGGAAAGGGCTTTGATACATAATCAACTTTCCACAAGAAAAGGTAGGATGGAAACCTTGCAGTGACTCAGCTGCTCTGAAGGATGTGCTCAGGTACACACATTTATTCTTCACTTGGTTATACCACCCCTGGATGAAAGGGAAATGAACAACTTTCTATTTAGTAAGGGAAAAAACACGTACGCATGCAAGTATGATAGAGTATATAAGGCAGTACAAATTCACATCCCAGTTCATCTATGGGGAATTTATACCAGAAAGTATAACAAGTCTTGAGATCTCTAGATTTCAGTGAAAGGTTTTATTTATTTATAAATATGCCTTACTCAGCAAAACACTTGAGTACATGCGCAGCTATTTGTATCTCATTCCCAAAGTCAGTGCCAATATCCTGCTCAAAATCTGAAATCATCCAGATAATCTGCTGTTTAGTCTGGTCTCCATGTGTAAAGTACATATTATATTCAGTAATAGGAACTGGAAACATTTTATAAGTGATGCACAACTCATTTTTAATTTGCAGTTACAACAAAGAAGTCAAATAAGAATCACTTCCACAACTTTTTTTTTCCTGTTGAGAGTAAGATATAAATTTCAAGCCAACTGCAGTCAAGCTGTCAAGTTTTAAAGCACCCAAATGTTGACTCAAAAGAAAAGGCGGGGGGGGGGGGGGGGGGGGGGGGCGGTTTTTTTTAAAAAAAAAAAAAAAAAAAAAAGGTTGCTTGGTAGGCTTTGTCCTGCTTCAGGAGCCCATTCAACTACCGGGCTTCACTGCAGAGTGGTGCTGGTTTGGTTCAGACAAATCTTAAAACTCCTGCCAAAAACCATGTTTCATCTTTGGTAAAGAACTATCACTTCTCAATTTTAACAAAATAGCAGATTTCTGACAACTGATAGCTTTGCAGATAAAGACAACTGTTTTCTAGCCTTTCAACTCTTAAGTAGATTTGAATTTATTTCACCTTACTTTGGCTTATAATAAGGACATGGTTTAGTGGTGGGATGGCAGGGTTAGGTTAACGGTTGGACTTGATGATCTTTAAGATCTTTTTCAACCTAAACGATTCTATGATTCTACAAGTCAAGTGGGTTACTTTCAGATAGAGGTTCTGACCAAGACGTAGAAGATATGACTCCAGTTCTTAATCCAAGACTGATCATACCAAGCCCCAAGGTTAAGAAGATATCAAGACAATCCTACAGATCCCTCTACCAATAGTCCCAAAAGATCAAAACTGAGACGTATTGACAAGGTGAAAGGAAAGACTGCACAAGATCATCATTACCTCTGACAAAAAAAACCACTCAGCCTTTCCATTTGGCAAGAAATAAAGACCACTCACATATGTTGTTTCATGAATTATAAGCAAGCATACGAGAAAAGCCCCCATCAAATTTAAATTGTAACTGCTGTACTGTATGTAAAAACTAAACTGCACAGTTTTAAAGTGTGCTAACACTCACTCATTCCTTCAGTCAAAAAAACCAACTTCTTATATTTTTTGAAGTTTCAAACTCCCCAAAGATTTTTTTCCAGCTTTAGCTGTAATAGGTGGACTGCTCCTTGAGTGTCTCAGCTGCACAAGTGAGAGCTATGTTCTTACAATCAGCACTAAAATATTCCCGATTTCCTTTTTTTCATCTACAATAAGAAATGAGTCTTTGACTGACCAGAAAAGCAGAGAAACACATGAATATTACCTCTTGTGCAGTACTAAAGTAGCTACAACTGTGCTTCATGCTTTTATTATCCCACATTTAAAGCAACAAGAGACTACCAAAACAGCAATAGCAATGACAGCAATCATCAGCTGGAGAAGAGTTAGCTTTTCAGCTAGGTGCATGTGAATTGTTAATGATACTAGCTACCAACACTTGTCTTCAGGAGTAGATGCTTATACAAGAAACACGTGGCATGCGTGGAAAGCCACATGGCAAGCTTACATATGGCAAATAATGATACAAAAGAAAAAAGTCTAATTCCTATTTTATTTGTATTGAAAAAGACAACTATCTTCACTTGTGTGTGAATGGAGGAAATAGTGTTGCCAGCAGAAAAGTCAGACATCCTTACAGATACCAAACACACTTCACTATCACCTACATCAATCAGACTAGAGAAAAAAAGCTTTATTAGAACGGGTAAGGAGAAGACGAAGGTCTCCATTAAAACTAAATGATGTCCAGGAGTTTCTGCCCAGGACCTCAATTTTCAATTAATAAAAGTGTTATGACTTCCCTGTTTCAAAAGGATCATAATGATAAATCAATTAATATCTTTCCCTCAAAGCCTATGTTGCTACACAAAGAAGTCTTTTTAAGAAAGAAATTAAATGTCCCGTATATAGTTCCTCAATCCATGTTTAAATAAGTGATTTTCAAAATTCCCTCAAAGCCTATGTTGCTACACAAAGAAGTCTTCTTAAGAAAGAAATTAAATGTCCTGTATATAGTTCCTCAATCCATGTTTAAATAAGCGATTTTCAAAATTTTGGTCTATTTTTCTGGATTAATCTAAACATTAAAAAGTAGCTGGTGGTTTGGTCTTTTGATTTTTATCTGTCTTAAGAATTCAAAGATAAACATTGCCATCCTAACCCCAGCTCCAGAAATATACTTCACTTTGATTATTCAAACACTGCAGTGCTTTTTCAGAAATAATTCTATAACTCATTAGAAAGAACCCCTAGGGTTTCATCTCTCCTTCTATAAATTGATCACTTATCTTTTCAGTCATCTGAACCAAAGCAGGACCCAACAGATACCGAGTTGTCACTTTAAAGTCAGCATTGGACACATAACTAGAGCACTATGTGAAGGGTCCTACCTGGGCAGGCGGAGTGGAAGATCCCACCAGCGCAAACTCACAGGCAGAGCTTGTTTTAATACATTTCTTTCCAAAAGAGAGGCTCATTCTTGAAGGGATAAAATTGGCACTTAATAGAAACAGAGAATACAGAAGTTTGCCAACCAGCTACAAAGCCTCTCTCTTTTAAGTCACCAGATATGCATCTAGCCTCGTTAAACATGTATTAAAGCTGGTTAATTTTAGTAGATTTTCAGTATTCACTATGCAGGGCTACTTACTTGAATTTCAGTTCAGTTGGCATGAGCAGACCTAGAAGGCCTAGTCCAATAGCACTTCTGTAACTCCCATAATACAACCTAATTAGAGACAATCAGCATTTACAGCTCTTCAGTTTTTAAAGTTAATTTGCATAGAGCTAGATTTAATTCCATGATTTTTATTACAGGTTTCAGCGTTACATAAAATTTGATTTCCACAGCTATCTGTCCACCACCAAAAGCAAAACAGGAATTACTGGGACATCAGCAGAGGCTTAGGACATTAAGATAACAACAATATTTTTGTGCAAAACAAAGCAAAAGACTACTTCATCTTCAAAGCGTTTGCATCCCTTCCTAGTAGGTAACATTGAGAAAACTGGTTTCTCTCGCATCAGAGGTTGTAATATTCAGTGTCATACTCAATTCTATGATTATACAGGCTTTACAAAAACGATATATTAAAAGTTTGAAAGTCTTAGTCAACAATCAGCCCCTTTTATCAGCACACCACAACTAACAGACATTTCTTCTTCTCTAAACTCTGTAAACACACACACAAACATGCATACATTAGAAAAAAAAAAAACCAACAAAAAATACCACACACCCATTTTTTATACTCTCCAGTATACTACAGTGAAGTCTTCATCAGAGAGACTGTAAATCAAGAGACAAAGTTATTCGGCAGCCTTCACTGCTATCAACTGGCCTGCCTTACCAAATTATTAGATGAAACATAACTGTAGCAGAGAGATCTGGCTGTAGTCAATCTGCCAACTAGACGGTTATGCGTTCAATTTAAAGTTACTAAGAGAGGAACTAAACACTAATTTAGGTAGCTTTTTTAAGAGACGGAGGGATGTTAAGAAAATGCATTCTTGCCCATCAACCTCTTCCTCCATTCTAACATTTTTATTCCCATGTTTCTTCCTTGATAGTTAGACAAATAGATTAATATTAACTGGAATTCAGCAAAATGTTAGGGTTATATACAAGCATATATATATACACACCCCCATGCATACAAAGAAATAGACTAAAATTTATTTTAATTAAAACATGCATACTTTTTTTTTCCTAAAAGGAGGGAGGAATAGAAGGATATTTTTTTCATCCTTTCCAAATACTTTATCAAGTCTCCACATTCGCTCAAACTTCTTACTTTAAATAAAGAAGAAAAATTCCTTCGTAGTAACCTTCAGCACTGTAACAGCTACATAAAATAAATTCTGGTTTAACAGTAACTCAAAATGTTTTATTGTAACAGAGAAGCAGGTCTATAAAACAGTAATTACTGATTTTTTGTGCAAGTTCTCCAAAAATTAAAAACAGATAATAGAGAGGGTTTGGGGGTGTTTGGTGGTGGTGGGTGTTAGCTTTAAATCATATTTTTTTCCAGGGAAATATGCAGAATTACTCCGATGTCTACATTTTAAAATACAGATTTGCAGTAGCTTTGCGGTCTAGCAGAAAAAGAAGTCATAGGTATGGAGTCACATATTAAACCACACTGATACATACCTTCCATAAGGACTATATATTTTCTCCTCTTAACTTGGCTAGTGAAAGGGACTTTCCAGAAAATCAAAATTAAATATTATTTAGTAATTTTAGATGCTGCTTAATATTAAGGTCTAGTCTGCATTTAAAAGTTTTTCCAAAGTAATTACACTAGCTTAGCTATATTGGAAAAAGTAGTTTACTACTGTAGGCTATTGCAGTTCAACAAAGTAGACTATAAAATAAACACACATTTTTCTCATATAGTCATGGAGCAACCTGATCTAAGGTCTGAAGCAGGTAGGTTGGACCAAATGACCTCCAGAAGTCCCTTCCAACCTAAATTTTTCTATTATTCCATTCTATGGTATTATTATTATTATTCAACTGGTGCAGAAATACTGCCAAACTGTTGAGAATGTGCATGTGTGTGTGTGTACTCAATTTAAATGAAAACCCATATAATGTGAGCACACAAAAAAAGCACAGGCCTATTGCTTAGGTTCTTGATTTCCTATGAATAACTCAGAATTTTAAAAACTGCACAACTAAAAACTACAAGTTTGGTTTAGAGGGGAGCTATCTTATTTGTAGAATTAACAGAAACCTCTTCTAATACAGAAGCATTAACTTTTTTAATAGGAAAAAAACAGCTTGCCATGAAATTCATTATGTGTTTCCTCCCTCACTTAAAACGGCCAGTCACATTTATTTATACTTTGTGGAAGTCACATTTATTTCTGTAAGGCTTTTTTCTTCTGATCAGTGTGTACACATCAGATGTTTATGATATCTTGCTGCACTTCACCAAAAGCACAAATAACAGTACTTAGACTTGTACTAGATATACTGAAGGCTTTACACACAAACAAGGAGTCAAATATAGACTGATTCATAATGAAGTATTACTATAGTTTCAAAATAGATAGTCATGCTTTATTTCAGGACCAAAATATACTCCTTCAAGATATTTTATCCAAATGACTCTGAATCATGGTTAAACAAAAACAACAGGACATCTGCTAGCAATATAACATTGGTACAAAATTAAACGAGCACTTAACACATTGTCCTTTCCAGGGTCACAATACAGTCTATTAAGGGTCTATAGTATTGCATCTTCTTTTTTCAGGGGGTAAGACTGTGTCATGGCTGTTGCCTTTTTAAGTAAGAAAAAGACCCACTCATAAGCAAGCCAGAGCTTCTTCAGAAATACTCATTCAGTCTAGAAACGGAGGATGATTCAAAACCACAACTACTCAATTTTCTAAAGGTTGTACAAATCATGTTGGGGGAAAGGGGAGAAAAACAATCTGAGCTAAAAATAAGTAACAAAGAAACATTATCGTACAGAGAAGGGTACATTAGGTCAGAAGCTGCTGCTTTTTAACACCATAAAGTGCTTATAGATTTCTGTTCAAAAACTGAAGCAGAAAAAAAAAAGTCACCATCACCAAACCAGGAGAGCAAATAAGTTGTTTGCTCAGCATTTTCTGGGTTTGTTTTGTTCGGTTTTGGTTGTGTTGTTTTTTTTAAAAAAACCCAAACTTTAAGCACATACTACATGTTCTGGGTAGTGCTGGGTTTTTTTAAAGCTAAAAAAGCTCATCATTGCTAACATATTAAGAAACCGACAATATGATTTTGTAGAAGAAACACATACCGTTAGACTATTCTTCTTTGTCCTTTCTCCACCCACCTCCCCCTTAGCCATTAGTCTTATTGACATTTCTGCCACCCAGTTATATCACAACTGCCAAATTATTATTTACCATTTCTACAGCCAAGCTAAAAGAAACAGTATTCAGTTATTTCACAGCCACAGGAGGTATGGAGGGGAGGGTGGGTTCCCTTCTAATCCCTGCAACGCCTTAGTGCATCATTATAGAAGGTCCTACAGAAAGACACAAAGAGATCAAATGCTGGTCTATGGGATTTAAAATCAACTTAAAAATGATAAAGAGAGACAGTGACGTTTAATACATAGTATACTATATATTTGTTATATATATGCTTTATATATACTGGAAGAGTAAGCAGAGTAATCTGATTGAAATTAAGAGTACAATAAATCCATTTATACACTTAGTTACATTAAAAGATTGATAGTGTTACTTATTTATAAAGTGCTAGAGACGATGCAGGAGGATAAGTTATTCCATCTATCATTATTTAACTGGTTTATTGCAAGTCCTAGAGCCAGTGTGGGATTTGAGGATAAACTAATCACCTCACAGACCAATTTAGGGAGAACGTCATAATCTAAATTACTATGTTGAACTCACAATGATAGAGAAAAACACATAAACACATTTCTTTAACCGCTAAGGGCTATCTTGTACCTCCGAAGAGACAGCCATGTACCAGGGGAGACAGACTTCAGCATCAGTCCAACAAAACCTGGGAAGGGTTATACAGCCTTTGAGCCTTAGGGGGGAAAAAAAAAAAAAAAAAAGGGTAAGTTTTGCTCTCCAAAGCCACAGAGCAGATAGCTGAATGAGCCAGAAATAGCACCTAGATGAGAAAGGCACTCTTGAGTTAGCTACCTGGGACGCAGTGCAATCTGTGGAGTTTCCTTCTGTTCCTTCTAACTCTGGTCACTTATGTACATTCTGACTGTGAAGTTTCAATACATTATCTGACGCAACTGGAAATAATTCCATGGGGTGGAATGACTTCAGAAGAATGAAAATCCTAATATCAATTACAGTGTCTATCGCCCTGCCATTCTGTATGGATGAATAATGTTCTGTAAGAACACTGCATACTGACATGTACTATCTGTACTGTCAAATTAAACGCGACTAAACCAAACAAATTGAGATTGCAGCTTATGCAAGCAGCTGCAGTTTGAAGACTCCAGCAGTTAAGAACAGACACATCTGCCAGCTACGGTCACAGCTGTAGTTAAAACTGGGTTTTCAGGTTCAGTCTGCTAGAACTAATGTGTTACAATTAAAATGCTGAACTTGATTAATGTGTTAGTTTATGGCTTAATCAGTATTTGGTTACAATATGTATATGTCTACACTTAAGTAGGACGGATCATTTCCAAATTTTAAAACCTTTTACTTAGGTATTAGATGATACCTTAAAGCAACTTGTCAAAACCTGAAACCAGAAAGTTTCGGGAATCTAAACTCAGAATCCGGGAACCATATATCTTAAAATATTTCTATTCAAAACAAAATTTCAAACACAGGTTCTACTTGAGAAGTGCTATGCAACTCAGAACAAATTGAGTAGAACTGTATGCGTCGTAACATTACTTAGAAGGACTCTTTTCATGCTTATCAAAACTGATTTCACAAATTAACTGCAAAACCCACGTTAACTTTGAACTGGCAAGACAAAGATACAGTACTAGCGGAGCAGAAATACAAGATACATATAACCCAGACTAATGCTAAACTCCAGTTAATTTTGTTTATAGGAAAAACTGTTATCCAGATTAATCTCTCCTGTCTTTCCTCATAAAAACATCCTTCATGCGTTTCTTTTGGAAGCTTTCTGAGGACGAATGTAATTTTGAAATTGGTTACAGGAATGTTCCTTCATAAGTCTGTAAAGAGGCTCAGTGATTTATTTGCTCGATGTAAAAGACTGCCCGGGTAGTACCCCATATGTTAATTAAGATCCTCCATCGCCTTTTGCCCCCTTTATAAGTAGGGACAGGATACTCAACAACAAAAAACAAGACGACAGAGAGAAGCAAGAGACAAAACAGGTGTATTTCAGGTGTGATGTTTGACACAAGTCCAAAGTTCAGGCTGTCTTTCAAGTGAACTCTACTACTAAAAGGTAAAATGAAACTGCAGTATTACAAAAGGGAGGTCTAAAATAACTCCACTTTAAAATGTGGTACAGAAATGTGGTAGCCTGAAAGATGAATTTTCAAATAGGTTCTCTAAAACTCACTCCATTTTTAGCTCTTGCATCTTTTATCACCAGTTGTGCGAACCCCATCAGGCCTCCTCAGCAAAATCCTGTTGCACTAAGCGCTGTACGCAGAAGAGACTGCTTTTAAAAGCTTAAAAACCTCATCACATCAGCAGCAGAAAGAGCTGTAGTAATTTCTCTCTCTCTCTCTAATGAATGTCCTTCCTGTACTCTGTCCTACCTATAAAAAGAAAACTTCATTCTGCTCCCAGTTTTCTATCTTTTATCACTCTTACATGATGTATTTAATGAGGTAGACAAAAAAAGCAACACACTAACTGATAAATACCACATCTGCTGCCACTGCCCTTCCGTTGTCTCTACTAAAGGGCGGAAAAAAAAAGTCTCCATGTTTGCAGAGAAGGATTTCAGCTCAGTAGGCTAAACTGGTTATTTTTGAACAATGCAATCTCAGCACAATTCTGGGTTCAACTATGGTAAACAAGTATGGGACAGAATAGAGAAATTCTTTACAATCCCAAATTACAGTTTGGTTAACCAGAGTGCTCCCTCAGCCAGGTCATTACTGCTGTTTTCTTCCACTATCATTCCAAATGAACTATCCAAAGGCCGATGATTTTACTGATCAACTTCAAAGCAGAGAGGGGTAAGCATAGGACAACTGAAGCCATAAGATAACAGTCATAACAGTGTTACGTGAGTACTACCATAGCTCATCACACAGGAAGACAAAATAAATGATTATCGATATTCAACTCAAGCACATGCTCGTTGTGTGTTGCATGCTATACAAATTCTGGACCATTTTATTAAAAAGAACCATCTAGACTGTCTATTCAGCACAACTTCCTAGTCACTATAATCATTTACTTGTTTCAAGTACAATCAGGGTCTGCATGTGCTCTGCATTCCAAGCAACCTAAGACATCTGAAAGCCAACACTCTAAAAACTCTCTTCTTCCCGGGGAAGAGCTGAACCTGGCATGAGGGGAAACCTCATGAGGAACCTTGGCATGAGGGGAATGGCATGGCAGCTCTCGTATTTATGCTTATATCTGCCACACAAGGGTGAGTCAAGCTCATACATTTGGGTATAATACTAAAAAAAAAAAAAAAAAAAAAAAAAAAAAATCCGAAAGCCACAAACTAATCAAGGCCACAGTTTAACAACCGTGAACTGGACTTACCAGCAACAAAACCCATTAGCACAAAGAGACAGTAAAAAACCCCATTTGTGTTTTTAAAACTAGGGTAACAAAATTAGATGTTCATCAAAAACCAAGTGGCAGGATGACTGTAACAGCTAAAAAGAACATTTTTAAAACTAGGGTAACAAAATTAGATGTTCAAAATTAGATGTTCATCAAAAACCAAGTAGCAGGATGACTGTAACAGCTAAAAAGAACGGTTTATAGCTCTTGTCCAAAATCCTTGTCAGACAGAGAATGCCTTTTAAAAGTTACCTTATTAAATCATACAATAAAACACTTTAGGTAAAATATGCAACAGTAAATTATGTCTTGCAAACAGCAAAAAATGCATATTGTGGTTTGGGTTTTTTTTAGTTAGCATGTAATCTGAATGACTCAAAGTACTGAGATTATAATTATTCTGATATTCAAAACTGGATTAACACACAAACACAAGCCAATCTGGCAAAGCACAGCTGTATGAATCACAGCTTCTCTTTAATGTTGCATATGGTGTGCATTTCTTCAGCAGTGAGCAACAAGTTCCCTGAACTTTCTAGCTGATAAGAAAACATTATTTTAGCATATGCAAGCACTGCTATTATCAAACAGAATTTGCATTCCTGTATTTGAAAATAAATTTAACATCCGATACCAGAAGCAATCAGTGAGATCTTCCAGGGCATTCAGTGCTGAAAAAACTGTAATCCAACTCAAGTCAGCAAGGGTTATCCAAATACATCCGTGGGAGAAAACATTAATTCAGAGATCATACTTCTGATCACTTCACATTCAAAAATTTAGAATGCTATTCCTCAAGATGCTGTCATCCAAGAATGGATGAGAAATCCTAAATAAGTAAAAGAGAGTTCTAGGACCACTAATCCCTAAAAATAATTTATTTGATTGACAAGGTTGCAACAGACAATAGAGATCACATTTATAAGATCACTTTTTACATAGGAAAGAAAAAAAAAAACAAACCACCCACACATTCATACCATGCAATGTCTGTGAGTCTAGAACAAAAGTACGCTCAACCTAGACACACCATGAGTGACCAGAGGTCAAGAACCACTCTCTACTGTCCAGTTTGAACTGGCCAATATTGTTGAAAATGCTACAATGGGAACAATCGTGAAAGTTGTCTCCATTACACAGTGAAGCCCCAGTGCATGAGAAATCATTACTGAAAGAGTAGTCCAGTGAAAAGCCTTCATGGTCAGCAACACAGATGTTATTCTCCATAATGTTCCATTTTATGGTGCCAGAAGTATTTTGATGCAAAAGTAAAAAAGGAAATGAAAAGGACAGAAGACATCAGCTCAACAGGCAAGTCTTCCACTTGTTTCAGTTTCTTACACTCTACATACACAAACACACATGCACACATAATTTTCTATCCCCTTCCTGCACTTCCTGCAGGCAATTTGTGCAGCAAAATCAGTAACATTAGAAAAGATCAAAAATACCAGGTTAATCTTAGTAAGATGAAGTAACACTAGCAACACAAAGACAAAGCCTAACTCACTTTCCCCCATTTTTCTTGAGTATAATGAAATACGCACTGCCCCAGTATAACTGGCAGTCACCAGTTATCAGCTTTACAAATTTCTAGAGGTATTTTATCTTAGTTTTTGTGGTTTATTAATCTGTTTTAACAACTTATGAGAAAGAAAATGATAAAAGGGGAAAAAACAGGCAGATAGAAGATATGAGCTTTGTAACCTCTATGGCTTCCAAATAACCACCTGTAATTGTGATGCTTGTAAGCTGAAAATTAACAAAGGCAAGAACAGAACTATGATTGCGAGTTTTCCTTAGAGCACTGCAACTTCCCCACTAACAGCAATGCCATAGATCCACAAAGTCAGTAAAAACAAGTTTCTACCTTTATTTTTCAGCTACTGCAGTAGGCATTTATAAAAAGAACAAATACAAGTGTTTTTTCCATGCTCTGATAAGTCTGAACTGAAACAAAAACCTGTTCAAATTTGCCTTTTAGCATAAACTACTGCAAGAAACCTTTTTGTCACCATAATTACCTTAGAGAGCTATAAGCATCTGAAAAAGAAACTTAAAAAATGGAATGCAAGTTACTCTTAACTCAAAGCTATGGCCTATCCATAGCCTTCTACACAGAAATGTTTAAGATGTTGCTAGTTAACTATAGCATTCACTACCCCCATAGCCATAAATGTACCTCCAAACATACACATACATATATATATATAGGAAAACATGACTGAATCATGACTACTTCACCTGATGTAGCCTTCATTAAATTTAGGAAATACCTTCTCTGAGGTTTTTTAGACATTGATAGTATTCAGATAAGAATTTCATCTCCAAAATGATTCTTCATCACTCTCCCAAACTGAACACTCCAAGTTTGGGTCAGTTCGCATTATCAAACTTCTTGTCCTACATCCAACATAGCTGTGCTCAGTGTTAATTGCTTATTCTGCCAGTGTTTGCTGGAGAAAGAGACACTGAACAAACAGACCTGTCAGTAGACTGGTGATGGATGATATGGAATCTTTATCTTAATGAAATTCAACAGAACAAATCAGCCAGCGTGTTAGCAAAACTGAAGTCCTTCGCTTAGTTTTTCCTTACTTGATTCTTGTGATACATAGATGACCAATGACAAAACGCACATACATACCAGTCCATAAAAATGGAGAAGTAAAGGACAGGAGAAAAACTATAAATATTGAGAAAGCATTCAAATACTTTAGTAACAGAGACCACATAAATATCCCAATAGTTGGGCAGACATCTGCATGGATTCTTAAGGAAATAAACATTTAAGAACAACCCCCAATTCTTACCAAGTCTCTCCCGTAATTTGCTAGATGTTAAAAAAGAAAGAATAGATTATAAATACTATAAATAAAAAGAGAATATGAAGTTTTTATTAAGATCTCTACTGCACACTAACACACCACTAGAGTATATTAGAGATGGGTATAAGCTAGAGGCTGGAGAAAGTTGAAATAAGAACTGCACTTGATATAAGAACCGGACACACTTTCACTGTCTGGAAAGAAACAACGAATTAGTAGCAATACTAAATTTGATATTATATCAATGGATACTGTTATTTTAATACTAACTATAGCAAATACAATGAATAACCGCAGAGTCTTACATAAAACCAACAGAAACATTGTTTTCTCCACTTCCTCTATCATTAAATTTGTCTTTATAACTGTGTAACATCAAGTTTTGATTTTTGGTATGAAGTCAACCTTTATGATGATTATGAAACCAGGTTGAATTTATATCATATATATTCTAGTTATATAAAAGGGGAGGAAAAAAACAGCACTTAATTTAGAATGTTACCAGAGACAATCTGGGTACTGTGGCTGAATATAGTTCAGCCTGTTGATTCAGTTTAAGTAATGTATTATCAAGCTGATGGTTCATGTTGCCACAAGCCTGAAAGCTAAATATGGCAATCCATTTACTTGAACTACATAATTTTACAAAATTTTATATCAGAAAAGCATCAGGTTTAAACAGATACTTAAGGTTTTCTTCCTACAACTGCACCCTCACATCTACTTCTCTGCACATCAAATGAATTCCAGTGACTTCAGGAAGCCTTTACGTGGCCCATTCATGCATCCACACTGATGGTCTTCAAGCTATGGACTTCGGCCCATAGGAAAAAGGAAAATAAATCAGTTCCTCAAATATACGCCTTTTTCTCTGAATTAAAGCTAACAGCATTTTGAACCAGCTTGCATTAGTGTACTAATACAGCCTACCGTTACCAACGATGCTGCACTCTGAAGCACAAAAAAATGAAGCAGATGCAAAACACATGCTTCAATATGGAAGTTTAACTAACTAGCATTTTATACAATATCACTCAACTATTTATCATCAATTTAGAAACCAACCCCACAAATGTTTAGCTGTCATAAAATTACTAAAGCATGCAAAGCTAAACAGTGGGACAGCTGCAGGATCAAGTTGTAGGGTGTAGGAAACCGAAGTGTTTGATTCATATTAGTTTTAAATATATGTTTGCCACTGGAAATTTTACTCACATGATTTTCAAAAGTATTCTACTGATAACCCAATCTTGAGTATGGCCACTGTCCTCTCTGTATACAAGGTTGGAGCGGGGGGAAGGGAGGAAAGGGAGGAGGGCAGGAACCCACACTGAATCAATAAAAACAACTTCTCAATAAACTTCAGATTGCAGTAATTAGTATTTTTGTAAATAGTTAAAATAACTTAGCAAAATTCCTTGATTTTTCTGAGGGGAAAAAACCTCTCTCCGTCTGCAAATTGTCCAACACAAGTGTTTAGAATCATGGTTTCCAGAAATTCACTCTATAAGTAGCACTTATGTTACAAAATAGATGATCTCAACCAAATTACGAATTTTAACAGCTACTGTGAAATCATCATGGTTGTGAATCTACTGGGCAGAACTATAATTTAAGTGCAACTGACTTAAGGTTAGCAGTTAGTTTGGAAACAGGTTGTAGATCAGCCAAATGAAGCTTTGTAGAACAAACCTCAGTAAAATGCACTAGATGTGCTGAAAACTTTTTTAAAATTATTAACACCTACTGCTGTGAGTTCTATGGCAACATAATAAAATATCCAAATACAAATAAAGGATGTGGGAGTCAAAGCAAAATCTACATAGCATTATTCTCTTTTAAACAACTACAAGATAAATATCAATTAATTCCAAGGTCTTAACAATTAAAAGCCAAACATATCTATGTAAAAGGTAGTGCACTGTAAATTGACATGTGTTTGTGTGGTCTGTGACAGTCTGACACTTTTAATTAAATCTGTATTCCTCTTAAGATAATCAGCATATTAAGTATTACTACTAACTGCTGTAAATTATAAACTAAACAAAGATACCACCCTCAGACCATGAGGCACTGTTATCCAGTCTTCCAGATCTTGCTACTGGGCTGTAACAGAATTTGGTATTCTCCTTCAAAAGGACAGTTTCTCTACATTCCTTCTGCCTTTTAAGTCCCTACAATCCAACAGCCCGTTTTTTAACCTCAGCACAAACTACCAAATGCCATTCTGGATTAGCACCCCATATCCCTATACGACTCATTTCTCACAAGTTCATCTGCTTGCTGCACACATTCTTTCGTTGAGAAAGGCCAGACAAGTTGAAATTATCCTTCATATTACACCATATGGATGACAATCCATAGGAAATAGGTGATCCTACTCAACTTCACAATAACAAATTATACAGAGATAGTCTCCACTTCCTTTTTTTTAAGAAAGTTGTTACCTTCTTTGCACTGTAATGCTCCAGCCTTTACTATTTCCCGGGATCTTAAGATGTCAGCATGGATTTGTTATAAATTGCCTAAATGGGAGAATCTGTAACTTCCTAAATTATGTAGTTTATAAAAAAAAGGCAGCTTCTGTCAGAGCCTGGAAAGTTCTTTTAAAGTGGTAACTTCATTTTGCAGTCCTGGCCAAAAGAAACAGCTGTCATTTTTCCTCCACATGGTTCATCCCTGGCACTTTATCATTTCAAAAGTCTCCTTTTTTTCCAGCAAACAATAAAAATGTAACTTTTAATGTGCTCAGTACATTCAAGGAATTTCTTCAGTTCCTACTAGTTTAATGAAACTGTGAAGACTGTTACTCTAAAGCACCAAAGATCTGTTTGCATAGCTTTCAAAGTATAACTGCACCAGTTCTGAAGCAAAAGGAAAATGTCTATTTCTTCCATTTATATGGCCAACAATAACTTCTACATTCTGACAGAATCATGTGTATACTGGCGGGGAGGGTAGTTTCAAAATACTTTATCAGGAAGTCCACAATTAAATAAAACGCAGGCTCCCCAGATACTGATCTGAATTGATGCACACGCTTCTTTGACTCCAAACTTCACAGCTGATCTTCTGTTTTTTAAACACAGTTACACTTATTTTCTGCACCAAGAATAACACATTTTCCAGTGTAGATGACTATAATAGATGTGAACAATAACTAAACAGAATTCTCTTGAAGGAGAAAATTAATATTTTTCTATCTGAAAAGAATGCAATACAGCAAACCACTGGGTTTGTAACAAAGTCCTCATCTGCTTTAGAAGATTCAATGCACAGGAAACAGTTCATTATCTCATTTACATTATACTGAAAAATGCACTAGTGGAATGTATCCCATGCTCCACCTAACAATCTAGTAGACTCTTAAGGACATTTAACTGAAAACAAAATTGCATCTTCTACTTTTGGACAGGGAACACTTTGTAGAACTTAACAGAGGCAAGTAATTCCTTTTGCATCTATTGCCCATACAGCAATCCAAATGAGAAAACGTTACATGACTGTGAAGGTGAATCTACAACACATGATGGAACAAGCAAGACAGCATTCTTCTCACCATCATTTAATCCGCATAAAATCCTGTATCTCCTAAAAGTAGCAGCGAGGAGCCAGGAAAGACTGTTAGGAGCAGGTTGAGTGCAAGAGAGCTGGGAAAGCAGGGGGACTTGCATTGTCATGTCCATAACTGACCAAAACAAAACAAAGGCAGTTCAAATGTAGCCTAAAGTGACTTAAAACACCTTTTCGGTCCTAAATGAACTCCTTCAGCAAGTACAAAAGAAGTAAAAACAAAGAGCATATCTAGTGTGATGCAGCAATACTAAAACGTTGAATATTTCCATTACGTTAAAAAGCCAAATGCAGTTTTTATTCACGTAAAGAATTATTATATGTGGAGGCTTAAAACACTTTAACTTCTTTATGGTTACAGAAGGCAACTGGCAGAAAAAACACCCCTGATATATATTTATAAATATACAAATAAAAATAAAGCTTTAACTTTCTTCCTATGCTAATCTTCAGCTCTAACACAATGGAAAGGGGAAGGAGGAGAGTAGCCACATGCAAACAAATTGATAGATATTCAACAATTAATGACCTAAAGTAAAATGGTCAAAAGGATTGTATTATGTAACAGTCAGGATGCATCCATAATTTTAATAAATACAATTTCCCTGTCATTAAAACATAGATACCCATCTATGGGTCAGAAGATGGATGCTGTAACTATTTTGATTTTTATATAGCTGATTAAAAATTAATTAAAAAAAATGAAACAACACTGTAAAAAGAAGCTCTAAAATGTTCAATGTTCTCAATGATCTTGCCAAAGTAAAGATCAGTAGCCCCAAATTAACTCCCTGTTAAGTTCATCCTACTTTACCTCATCTTAATCTTAAAGAACATCCTGGACAGTCTTTCAGAGCTAAGACTAGTGAAAAGAGCCAATGATTACCACTATCTTTTGAAACCATGGATTTATGTCTCAGTACTCTGGGACTAGCTTTCTTCATTTCATTTTCAACTCTGACAAATGAGCATAAGGAAAAATCCTTTAAGACACTTGTGCAAGATTTCATAAAGCAAAGCTCCCTTTTATGTTCAGCTGACCTCCACAACTGGCAAATGTGCATTCTCTCCCCTTCCCATAAGTAACATTCATAATCATATATTTTAAGAAAACGTACAATTTAGACATGAGCCACTACAGCCAAGCTATCTGCAGCCTTGGAAGTTAGGTATCTTTTAACTCTAGGTTGAAATATTCTTTAAAGTGTTTGATAAATCAGGAGCATGAATCCACACGGAAACAAACTCATTTCTTCCCCCTGCCCCCACCCTGACAAGTACAGTGTCTTGGATACACATAAAAAGGGGGAAAAATGCCATATAGTGGCAGGTGAAACTTTTTGATGAATAAGTTGCTTTCCACAAAATGAAGATTTGCAGTCGGCCCAGCATAGTAGGTTACCAGTCAAGATAAAGACTTCTACAGAAGGAATCCTTCTGATTATGCAAGTATCTTTAAGACTGACAAACCCCACCTGTGTAAAAAACATTCAAGGTTTTAGAAGTTGTAAACTACAAGATCATATAATATCACAGCTTGGAGATGGGTTTCTAAGAGTCCACTGTTAATTGACAACAAACACCTTATATTTTTAACAACTTTACTTCCAATCTGTCAAAACCCAGTTATTTACATCTGTTCCATTTCTTAATATGATCTCAGCAGTCTACCTCTCTGTATTAGCACTGAAAGATGGCAATACAAAATATTTATTTAAATAAGCATATATGAAAACAGGAAGCTTAGTTTTCTTTGATGAAGGACTGAGAAATACAGGTCTCTC
>NW_009259792.1:1512132-1517468 GCF_000687185.1 Egretta garzetta | reverse complement strand
CTCCTTTCAATACAGCATGTGTTTTTTATTTATCTAACTCACCTCTGAATGTTTTACAAATCAGAAGTAAAATACTAGCAGTTCCATCACTAATACCTGTTCTTCTTCCCCCCATCACCCTTATACATACATTCTAAGAAACCAGCTAAAAGACACACACAAAATGTAGAGATTATCAGATATTTGGACCGATTACTTACATCATACTTTGCAATTCAGGCGTAAAGCTTGTCGATTTTCTTCCACCACTTGAAGAGGCAATCGTTGACATTGGGCTAGCCACAGTGCTGCTCATCTGAGTAAACAAAGAAATAACAGCACTTAAAATACTTGTAATTTTTTTTCTAAAGAGAGCATATGTGTGTTTCACACTAGGTATTCAAAAGAGAAGAAAAGCTTTTTGGGGCAGACTTGCAAAGACTCTGCATGCAAAAAGAAGCCTATCTGAGACACTGTAGAAAACATAAGAGAGTTGATGTTTACTGTAACCGAAGTATTGGAAATGTGGGCTATTTTTAAAAATATCATCTCAGCAACCCATTTAGAGGCACCCTAGCAGCACCAATGGAAAAGTATTAAGATAAAAACACTGTTAGTCTGGAATACATGGTATTCATAGATACCAGTATCTTGATACCCAGAATATCCTTTTCTATTCCTGCGGTATCCTACTCACTAGTAAATCACATCCATGCTGTCTCCACTGAGACTAAGGGGAGTAAAACAGAATCTCAGAAAAAGCCAGATAAAACTTGATGAGCCCTAAGATTGCAAGCTTCCTTTCTAAAACACCAGCTTTATGTACACATAGTACTTAAGTCTTCAAAACAGAAGAGCATTAGAAAGAGTGGGACCCGAGCACTTTCACAATACCTCTATGACTAAAGGTACCATCCTTACACAAAATGTTTTACGGCCTTTCTATACAAATTTCTCATTAAAAACTTCAAACCAAACCCAAGACAGTTGTACTCTTAGTCTATGAATTAACTAACATATCTGTATTTTCCTCTTTACTAAAAGGTAAGTCAAATGCCTTTAAATAATTTCTGTTTTCAAAAATAATTTATTATTAAAACACTGACAAATCAAAATTTAATTATGGAAAACTCTAAAAATATAGAATAGGGAGTTTCATTTTTCCCTTCAAGAAATTTTTTAACAAAGAACTGCACAAACTACAGAAGTCTCCTGATAAACAGAATCTCTTCCCACTACACTTCTTCCTCTTCTAGTTTGCGGCACACAAGCAATAGTCGAGTTGTACTGCTCGTTTCTTGTATTATTAGTAGTAGCAGTAGTAATGACAATGAGAACCATACGTTAATATAGCTTGCTTTGCTGTAAGACCTCTAAAGGGATCCTACCTTTCTCCACTTTTAAATTTTACAGTTAAGAGAGATTTCCTTTCTAAAAAACAATCTAGAAGTACATGACCAGACTTAGATTAAATGCCATTAAAAGCACTGCAATCAATCATAAATATTATGCTTTGGTTTAAGAAAACTTGCAATACTCTAAATACAAAGCATAAGATACTTTCAAAAAGTAACAACAGAATTAGTGTTTTGAAAGGCTAATGATGTAACAGCAAAAGGATGCATAAACTTATTTTTGTTGTTCATTTAGATATGTTTACTTTTTTATTAATGCTTTCAAGTAGATCATCACAGACTTCAGTTCATCTTCAAGCCGATTCTAATTTAGGTCCCCATCCTGCAAGCACTTATACACATGTGTAACTTTAATCACAAATTTACTCCCACTGAAGTCTGATTTTAATCACATGAGTAGTTACACACCAGGCTTAAGTGTTGGCAGGATCCTGCCATAATCAACAGTTACCAAAGAGTCATATAATATAAACAGCCAAATTAGCGAGTTCAAAAAAAAAAAAAATTAAAAAAAAGCAAAAACCATCTATAACATGAAGAAAGGTGACAGAGTATTTCTAGGAAAGCTCTACACATGGAAGGGAGTGAAGAGGAAGCTGCAACGGTACCCAGAAACAGCCCAAAGATTTGGAAATTTATACGTTTTCCTGTTCATTATTTGATTGGGACTGATTAGAATTCATTTTAGTAGCTACGTATTTATATCCAATATCACAGTATCAATATTCCTAAATACAAATAAATACACTGTAAATTCTCAATTTTACACAGACCCTAGAGAAAGTAGTTAGGGGAACATCTCAGTTAATACTTTCTAAAACAGCTGTAGAAAAAATCCTGAAACATGATAATAATGTGCCTTAAAGCTTAAAAAACTGAATAACATACAAAGACTTAAGGGGTTTTTTAAGTTTGTTTTTTTTTTTCTCAACTAACTACATCAATTAAAACACATGGCTTTTTTTTTTTTTTTTTAATCCAGGGCAGACATTTTGTTTTAGCCATGAGGTTCTGTTCTGCTAATTTATGAAGCATTCTCCCAAAATTTGCAAAAAACATGGGACATGATTCCATAGTTGCCTCCTCACAGCGTAACATTTGCGATTCACACATGTCCTATTTTGGAGTAAATACTTTTGTAAGGTTCCTGCCCTCCAAGTGGACAAGAACAGTTTAATTTAAAAAAAAAAAATGGAGGGCTGTACATCTGTGTAAGAATCAGTAGGTTTGAGAGCTGAAAGCTTATCAGCTACTGCTTCACTAAAAACTTGGTCTTCCTATTGCAACCAAATGATTTAACTTTCAAATCAAGCAGGTGTACAGCATTTTCTTGACATAAAAAACCAACAGCTTGTCAGGCTTCATCAGACCCTTTACAATAATTACTTCCACAGCCCACGTTTTGTTTGATGGTTTAGATAATTAACTTCTTTACACATCAAAGTCCCATCGTCCGTATGTTCTATTTCCTTTCTTCCGGACATTAAAAAAAAAAAAAAAAAAATCATGCAGAAGCACTCCCAAATCAATTTTCTTCAATAAGTACAGCTAACATGGAACTGAAAAGCCTACTGTAATCTTCAATGGGTCAATATACTGTATTTGTTTTAGCTCTGAACTGAAATGCAGCTGTTTGCCATATTCTACAAAACGAATTCAGATGTTCAGATTAGGTCACAGATTATTTCAACATGCCATATTTTAATCATGAACTCTAGCAAGAAGATAACTTCTGATTAACACTATTTGGACGAGTAATTATGAGTTCCTATCCAAATAGGTCCAGCTTTTACAGATTCTTTTCCCACAAGTAAAATACTGCAATGAACTGTATAATTAAAAAATATACATTAAAAGGTATATATAAACATTAGTATAAATATTTGAAAGGATCTACTGTTGTGTCAATGTCTTTTACATTAAAGAGTCACAACAGAAAATAGTACTTGTTCCACATGAATCTGCACACAAAAAGAGTTCTCCACTGAGGGAAACAGGTTCTGTCATTTCTCAAGGTTAGGCCCATCCCTCTCACCAAGGTAAGACACCTGGGCAGACTTTCATTTCAGAGCCATCCTTCACATCCACATCCACTCTGAAATTACCAAGCAATACTAACTCACATTGATGGCTGTCCGGTCAATACACCATCTGTATAACCCACCTATTTATTCAAGATCCAGTTGAGAGACGTGTAAGAACTGAAGTTCTACTGCTCCTAAAACTTGAATTTAATATCAGGCTATACATCTAGCCCATAACCGTAGAGCACCAAATCTCCTAGCTATTTCATATCATTTGGGACATACATAAGCAGTCTTAAAATTTATACATGCACAGCACACACAGTCAACACCTCCATCTATTGAAATATTACTCAAATACTTCACTAACCACTAATGCCAGAATGTCACATGAGGATCTAAGAGAAGGGTGCATCCAGTCACTACAGAACAGTCGTCCAATGCATCTGTTCAACAGTTGATCTAAACTCAATCAGGAAGAACAAGCATTAATATTGCTACAGCTTTCACTTCAAAAAAAAGAAAAAAAAAAAGGGGGACACAAGTCTAAACTGGGTCAGTTTAAAAAAAAAAAATAAAATATGGAGTTTCACCAATTTTATCCGATGTCTCTGTTACAGGCTAAAGAAGGTGCTGAGTTACCCAAAAAAGCAGTGTCCCTGCATAATTTTTTACATTAAATAAGACATTAGAGTAGAATTTACTATTATGATGACTTAATTCACCAAACATACATCTAATGTGGTTACTGCATCAGTCCTCTTTTCTTGCCCTTCATAAATACATTTTGCATATAACCTGAAATCATGCAAAAATTTAAAGACTGACATATTTTCATTTATATAAGCCCAAACAAAACAGGAAGGAAATAAAAGCCAAGATAACTATGAATTAACAGAAAATTAAAATTAATGCTTTTGTTTGCACACCCTCTACTTCAGAGTAATTAGATTAACTAGTCTGTTACCACCGAGTATTTTACTGCGTGCGTGGCCTCACATGCTCACAAGAGTGTAAGATAACAGTCTTCTAGGACTGGAGATGTAAGAACTTAATTAACTACAGGAAATACAGATTTTTGTTAGTGCACTTTTAAAAACCAAAGACACAACCATAAACCCTGTTGAACACATGCAAGAGTGACTTTCTAAGCGTATGCTCAAAGTTATAAATAAAAAATTTAAAAGTTTAAAAAAAAAGTAACCAAATACTGGAGTACTTATATTGTTTTGCTGATCACTGACTCTCCCAATAGCATGGAATAACTGAAAATTAAAACAATGGAGTATTAAATCCTTAAGTTCTCCTGAGCTGTTCAAGCAGACTGGAACTAGAAACACTCTAACGGGTCTCAAATAAGCACAATGCATGGATGATCTATATTTTGCATCAAATTAATGATTCAAAATGTATAATGAAACTCATTTTATCATCCTCTAATCTGTTCGGGTCCAAAAAATCGTCTTGTGTAATAATTCAGAAATGGCTTTGTTTAGAGGCAATAAGGTAACTTCCATATTCCCTAAACATGGCCTCTTAAAAAGACAAGCAGATAAAGCAAAGGCACAAACTTTCAAGGAACAGCCAGACCAGACCCAGGGTTAGAAGCAATCTGCAGGCAGGCAGTGACACATCTGCATCAGGTCTGCACACAATAATATTGTTCAAAGCTAGGGATGCAATCTCAGCTTTCTTGCATTTTTTAATTAATTAACAAAGTATCACAAAGTGGAATGCATGAACTATTCATGCTAAGGATAACACATTACATCTGCTACTGCTGCTCCCATTTATTACCTGACAGACTAGAGGCTTATGATAGCTTTATTTTAAAGTGAATACCAGAAAGAAATATTCATCTTATAGCTGTCAATGCACAGCCCAGCTTTCACCACCCAGACAAATAAGCATCTCATCT
>NW_009259792.1:1507286-1511965 GCF_000687185.1 Egretta garzetta | reverse complement strand
TTCCTTGGAAAACCCCCACAAATGTAAGGAATACAACTGAACATCATTTCCCCCTTTCTATTTATAAGGCAACTCAGTCATTCACTTTCATTTAGAAGTTAGAGAAGAAACATGCGTGTCTGGTAACAAAGGGTAAAACAAATTTTCAAATACATGTAAGCATAGATTTTGGTCCAAAGGACAGAATGCATCTCATTGATTTTATCTTTAAAACTGTCCTGTTTCACGTCCCTAGAGAGAAAATAACCCTGAACGTTCATTTCTACCTCTCGCAAGACAGTACTTCTGTGCATTAATTTTACCAAAGACCTTAAATGAAAGCGGTAAACAAGCACAACTCTCTCTCACTGACTTTGCAGGGAAAGAAAAGTCACTAACCAACTACAGACTAAAGCATAACCTTCTGACTCTACTCTGCCTAACAACCCCTGTATTTTACTTAAAATTACTCTGCATGTTCTCATATTTTAAGTTATTATTTGTCCATCCACGATTTAGACATGACAGTTATTTAAGCCTCTTCTGAAACAGACCACAGAACGGTCGGGACTACTGAAAGAATATTAATACACAGATGTAACTATTTTATTTGAGATTGAGAAACATACAGCCTAATCTTACATGAGAGGAATGCTTCCACATCTGGAGATATTTACAAACACTTCTCATAGTTTCTAACTCGAGTCTAATCAGAGCTCGGTCCTTCCCCAGAAGTTATTTATTTATTCTTAACCAAGAAAGCAGGGAAAATTAATCTAATGTATATGCCCACTTCCCTCTGAACTAAACGTGCAGCACTTTTTGCAGAACTCCATGCCACATTTGTCAGTTAATGGCACTGCAAATTAAGCACTGATGACTTTTTTTTTTCTTCCCTCCTAAAAATGCTTTAACAGAACAGTGTAAAGACCAGACAACCTATAACTAACAGCAAAGTTGCCACGGCTTCCAGAATCCAGCTCCCATAACCCTAACTTTGTTTGGCCTAGCAATTATTTTTTCAAAATGCATTATTTTAGTAGTATTCTGAATCTTCCGTATGAATTATTTAATAACTGTATAGACATGCAATTTAGCAGCCATGACCTTCCTGCGGTAACCACTGACAATTTTCAGTGACGGGAATATAGGGTGTGTTTGCAAGTCTTGTGATAAAAAACGGCTTCAAATCATTAGGAACTTACATACTTGACTCCAGCATGCAGAGATGAACAGACCTCAACCTGTAACTTACTCGGCATTTTGCTTTTTCTGAGGAATAAAACATTTCTATACAAGTATGTAGATGTCAAGTTAGTTTTGCCAGTATGCTTTAAGCCAACAAGCAAATCCATTAGTTACCATGGTTCCCATCTACCTTCAGTTCCATCTCAAGTAACTTAAAATTTAAGGTCTCACTAATGCAGTTGGATTCTCTGTAAAGCACAACCAAGTTTACCCCCTTCCTAACATCAGCTTTAAACTACACTTTCTCAGGTATAATTTCTCTCTCTAGACCTTCACCTGCCTTCATCTGTTCACCTCCTTTCATGATGGCATTACCTTCCCAACCTATCACACTGATTACATCGATCCTCCTCCTCCTTTCACATCATCCTGAGCTGTGTTTAGTTGACTATCTGAAATACAATTAAAATCATTGCATAATATAGTTCCACTCTGACCTTAACTGAACATTCTGGCATATCAGGAATTTCATACTTTGCCCCATTGCTCCCCTCAAGTTAGGGCATCAATGCATGTATCAAAAATTCTTAATGAGGAACGACTAGCCAAATACATAGCTGAGGTTATAAGAATTTTCTCCAGTTCTTGTTGTTGAACTCTTCCTCTCCTTTCTGAAATCGCTGCTTGACATCACAAGTCTAAATCCTCTAGAGCAGAAAACGCCTACCTCCATTGTTGCTCATGTGCACAACACCTAGCACAAGGAAAACTACAAGAAAAACAGCCACAGCTTTAATATAAATCACAACCGTGCAAATTAGCTCTTAAGAAGTAGATCTAACAGTAAGTCAGTAACACTCAGGGCACCGACCTCTTTCAAAGATCTCGCAGTCACAGATGATGTTCAATAGGTTTCTGCTAAAATGTGTTCTTGTTTACTTCAAAATGCACATTTTTCTTTGCACATCATTTTTTAAAAGCACTTAACATTGGAGAGCTGTTTTGATAATTCTTATGATTTAACTGAGAGATGTTAGCAAGTGTTAGGCCAATACCCAAGGTGCTTCCCCTCTTCCATACAAGCTCTTGGCCTGTTTTTACCATTACTGTTACTTCTTCCGAGATATTTTAAGGAGCTGTGAGAACTAGAAACTTTGTAGTTGACTCTGTGAATGCCTGATTGTAATCAGACGTAACACCTCAAATGTATGCAAAATACAGGGGGTAGAGAGAAGCCAAAGTTTATTTATAAATAGAAAATTATTCTGCGTTAGCTTGCAAATGGACACATACTAAATTACTTCAAATTAATAACGATTACATGCAGCACTATGAATGCCAAGTATCTGAAACACAGATCACAGATCTAATCAACAGCATTTTCAGTACCTTTGACATGCAGTTTTCGGATCAGCTCCAGATAAATTCATAACTGAGTCACTACTGCCCAGCTCCATGAGAGCACGGGCCTAACTGGTTTCCTTTTCTTTACATACTTTGTATTTCTACACATTTGAATATTTCACAATTGCAACAAGATCATCAATTCAATTAGTTTCTATGGTATAATTACACTGCTTGGGTTTGGCCTCATGCCTTAGAACACCCTTGCAATAATGACCTAGAAAGGCACTGTCTAGCTGGTCTCCCTGCTTGAGGGCATCACGTCAGAACGGCAGGAACAACGTGAACAATGTTCAGTGTTACTCTAGACTATTACATGTAAGTAATTCTTAAAACACTTGTAGCTTACTAAATTACAGCTTGCTTATGCTGACAAGTTACTAATTGACTAATCAAATTTCAGACAGCTCCATTCTATGCTATTCAAAATTGAGCCCATGAGAATAATTCAGTCGGTTATGACACTCAGGGGCTTAGCAAATAATCCAAAGGCTACTGAACCCCGTTAAACCTTAAGCAATGCTTCTAAATCCATATATTTGAAAATTACAAGTAAAATGCCAGTAAAGCACAGAAGGGTTTCTTGTTTACTTCTCAGAGAAATTACTTTAAGTTTTACCTCCTGCCTTTTTAGCATACTCTGGTTAGACCTCAAGCTTTTCTTCAGAATCATCACGGCTAAAAATTTATCTAAGCGAAACCTAACACTGTCACACATTCGCAAGACTCTCAGAGATGGGGCTTTCAGAAAACCACAAATACTGTTACAGTTGGAAATGCTACTTCTAACATCAGCATTCCCATCTACACAGCAACAAATGCACGGGACAAAAAGGAACCCAAATAAAGTAAAATCTGATTTGCCTATCAGTACCATGCAAACATGAGCTTGTGCAAAGTCCACCAAAGTGAACAGAAAGACTGCCACTACCTTCCATGCCGCTTGGATCTGGCCAACAGTGAAGAAAGATACGCAAAAAGGGAGAGAGGGAGGGTGCACTGCAACCTGCCAAGTCACTTAGCACTGCACAGGGTGCCGTGCCTTAAGCCAAAGGGAAAGCGAGGCCTGTACCAAGAAAGAGAACGATACGGGAGTTAGATCAAAGACTTCAAAAGAAAATTTAAGCGTATTACCAACACTACTGCAAACCTTGAAATAGATTCATTCTTAGGAAATCAGATGTCTCACGATAAAGCCTTAATACTAACGCCATACAGCAAACTTGGTTGTCAGCAATGTCAGGTTCTCACCTCCCCTTCACATACACAGTAATAAATATTTTGCATGTATATTGTGCTTTGCATTCATAGACTGCAAAGCATTCACTTGTATAATTTCTAGGAACTTGTAAGCAGTTGATCTGTACATAGGACGTATAAAAATATAGCTAGTAAGCGGCAAAACCACTTAAAGCCTACAGAGAGAAGTATTCTTCTTGACTAGCTGTTATTCCTAGGTTTTTAGCATTTACCAGTCATTTCTGTAAGGACTAATAATTTCTATAAGGACTATCGCAGGATTCTTATTCATAAACCACCACGCCTGTTTGTGCAAAACAAATAAAATCCACTTCCTCCAGAGAAAAATTACAAAGTACTGACATTTCACAGCACCAGAGTGCGAGAAGAGCTCAGTAATACCCCACAGCACATGGCATCTGCAGGCCAAAGCCTGGCCTCCGTCACATCATTTTAAGTAGACAATAAAAAACAAATAAAATGAAAAAAACCAACAAAACCCAAACCACTTGTAGAAACACCTTCAAGATCAGCTGCAAGACAACAAAACAAACAGAGCAGGGTGCCATGCGTGTTAACACCAGGCCACGAGAAAACTGACGCAAGAGCGAAACATGGCAAAAGCCGCTCACTGCACCCTCCAGGCAGCGAGTAACCCCGGGTCTGGCGCTTCCACCCCCCAAAATCGCAGGGTTAGGAGGCTGCAGAGCTGGGAGCGAGCTGGCAGCCGGGTACCAGGCAGCATCGCCGCCTGGGCTGAAGGCAGGGCCGCTTCCCAGCGCCTCGGCTTCGAGAGCAGAGCAGGTTTTGCGGGGAGAAGCCGCTCCGCAAGGCTGCTGCCAGGCAGCCCCGCCGCCGCCCCGCTTCGC
>NW_009259792.1:1501451-1507158 GCF_000687185.1 Egretta garzetta | reverse complement strand
CCCCGGGGACGGATGGATGGATGGATGGATGGAGGAGGAGGCTGAGGTGTGCAGGGGAGGAAGGAAGGAAGGAAGGAAGGAGCAGCCTGGCTTGGTGGTGCCCAGTTCCCCCCACCCCGTGTGCGGCTATCCGAAAAGGGAAAGCGAGGGGTAAGCACAGAACCTCGTCCCTTCCCTCCCGGGCGGCCATGCGCATCGCCCTTCCCCCTCAGCGTCGCTGGAGGGTCGCGATCAGAGGCTTCAGAGCTGCCCCAAGTGCTAAAAACTGGGAAGGGCCTGGGGAGCGGAGGCTGGATCCCCGGTCATAGAATCATAGAATCATAGAATGTTTTGGGTTGGAAGGGACCCCTAGAGGTCACCCAGCCCAACCCCTCTGCAAGGAGCAGGGACACCTCTAACCAGATCAGGTTTCTCAGAGCCCCATCCAACCTGGCCTGGAATGTTCCCAGGGATGGGGCCTCCACCACCTCTCTGGGCAACCCCTGCCAGGGTTTCACCACCCTCACTGTAAAGAATTTGTTCCTTAGATCCAGTTTAAGAATAGGTAAGGTCGCAGGGGGCTCTGTGCGCTTGCACAGGTGTCTGGCCTCAGCGCAGGTACCGGCACACCCTGTAGCGTGGAAATCAGCAGTGTCTTGCCCTCACAGCGTAAAATGGCTGGCTGCGTAGATTTTTGCCCTTGGAAATACCAGTGGATCCTTACTGCAACATAGCACGTTGTACCACTTCAACCATACCGGGGTGGTTAAATGCATCGAGGTGGTTAAATACCTTCCCTCTATAAGCGGGGCCTGGGATGTCCCTTGTTTTCCTGGAAATGGCGGCGTTCCTCTCCTCATGCCCTGTCAGCTCAACAGGTTGATGGGGAAGGGCACGACTAGGCGAGCTGGAGCATTTAACCTACCTTTCCTTTCTTCTTTTAACCCCTTCTTTCTTCAACACCTAATTGTAGGTTTTTGTGAGTTCAGTTTGGTCATTCCACTCATCTGCCAGTACCCATGCAGGTCTGCTAGGAGACTGGCTGATTTGTGCCATGGTATAAACTGGAATTAATAAATGCGACCAGTAGAGGTAAATGGAGTAGCTGTTAATGCTTTCTTCACCACATATGCAAAAATCTTGCTTTTCTTGAAGGTTTGCAGGGTGTGTGACTTCCAAAGTTACGGCCTTTTTGCTTTGCCCTTCTCAGTCCATCTTTAATTCAAATTCTTGCCTGCACACTGAACAGCGTCTGTACTATTTCTACTACAATTCATTCTAAGAAACTGACACCTTAGAGACTTCATAATTTTATGTACATCATAGCATTTTACTTCTCTTTTTTTGAGGGATAAGAAAAGGAGGGAGGAGGAAGCTCTGGCCAGCACTGCAATGTTCTTAACGCTCTAAGGGCCATCAGCGTATTTGAAATCCATCTTATTTTCTGCCTTTTTGCCTTAGCTTCCTTCTGCTACCTTTTTTTTTTTTTTTTGGCTACCATTCACTCCCCATCCTTCTTACTACTTCATATAAACACCCTATCGGTCCCCTCCACCTTGCCTCCTTCCTGTTCCCACCTTCCACTTCAGCTTCAGAAAGACGAGGCGATTCTGCTGCTCGCTGCCGAGTGCTGCCAGCCTCTCTCCCTTCTGCTGTTGCTTACCCTTATGAAAATAAAGCTGAGACCGGCCCAAGCACTGACAGCACCAGGGCAAAACACCAAGCGGCTGAGATAACCTCCTAGAGAAAAAGGGGCTTCGCGCTGCCGCTTCTTGCATGCACGGCGAATCATAGAATCACAGAATGTTTTGGGTTGGAAGGGACCCCTAGAGGTCATCTAGTCCAACCCCCCTGCAGGAGCAGGGACACCGCTAACTAGATCAGGCTGCTCAGAGCCCCATCCAACCTGACCTTGAATGCTTCCAGGGATGGGGCCTCCACCACCTCTCTGCGCAACCCCTGCCAGGGTTTCACCACCCTCATTGTAAAGAATTTCTTCCTTATATCCAGTCTAAACCTACCCTGGTTTAGTTTAAAACCATTACCCCTTGTCCTGTCACAGCTGGCCCTACTAAAAAGATTTTCCCCATCTTTCCTATAGGCCCCCTTTAGGTACTGAAAGGCCGCAATCAGGTCTCCCCGCAGCCTTCTCTTCTCCAGGCTGAACAAGCCCAACTCCCTCAGCCTGTCCTCGAAGTCTGGTTATTGCTGCGAGGAGGATGGCCTGATCTGTTCCTTCCTCTTAATCGTTTTAAAACACGTAGGCAATGCCAGCTAAAGCAGGGTTATTGATAAGCATTTTCCTGGACAAAAGGAGAATAAAAGCCTTCTGTCAAGTTACGGAAGGTCTGCAGTCTTCCTTGAGGCGACTCAAGTTTTTAGCCAAATTCCATGATTTGCCAAAACCTTACATTAAACTGAGGAAGGCAAGGCAGCATATTGCTGACATTTCTATGATGTGTACCATGCATATCTTTACATATATCGGAATTGGTAGGATATACTAATAGGAAAACAGAAAATAGAGAAATTACTATGCCAATTCCATGTGGTATTTTTAATAAGGGAGTTACTGGGCTAACATGGTTGAGCGTGTCGAATGTGAATTACATAATTTCCAGGAGCTTGATTAGAGGCAGTGTGACTTGGTGAGGTGCCTGAAAAAGCACCGAGAGAACACTTCCTGACAAATTTTGTTGCTGTACAAAACCCTTTCGCCTGCAGTGAGAGGTTGCCGGTTCAGAAGCGATTGAAGTTAGTGCCCGATGAGGAGCTGGGCCGATAAAAGAACATTCCCTCTGTGGCTCTTCTATAGGTGATAACTCCTGACAGAGTAATTGAGCAAGACAGATACTTACTGGCTATGGAATCTTAAATCTGTACAAAAACAATTTACTAGAAGACAGGAGGAAAGAGAACAGGAGCACAACGTCCCTTCTTAGTAGCGTGCGTAACTGTTGGTAGAAGCGCTGTGGCTGCTCCCTACTCGAGCCTGAAGTGTTACTATTCTTCACAGACAGGAAAAAAAAAAAAAAAAAAAAGAGTAAGTTTTTGTTATGCATTATACAGAACCAAAAAAGGGCACATACAAAATTATTTTCCCTTTTCAGGTCACCTTTCAGATTGTAAGGTCATTACAAACTGTCTCAGCACTTTTACAAACTGGAGTCTGCTCAAACCATAATGCTTACAAAGTTTCGCTTTGAATAGGCCTGATTTTCTCTGTCATTTGTTTTCACTTTTTATTTCTCTGCAGAACATAAAAAGTCAGAAAAAGATTTTATTTTCCCCTACATAGCATATAATTTACATCAATCATCCCAGGAGGTCAGTACCACTGGGGTGTCATTTAAATACAATGAATATAAAGTAATGAAGCTCTTGCTGGAGTGGATGGCCACAATTCTCAGAGAAAGAGAGAGAGAGACTTTCCAAAGCATGTGGAGAAAACACAACGGGAGACCGAGTGAATTCATCACACCACAAAAATGTCTCCATCCTGTCGACAAAGTCATTAAAGGAAAATGAACCATTGTTACTCTAGACGCTTGCATTCCTTTGGCATAATAACCTCAGTATAGAAGCATTGGTGCAAAGAGAATTTGCACACACAAGAGAAAAAAAAAATCTATTTAAAAAAAAAAATAAAAATGAAAGTATCCAGATTATGTAATGAAAGAAATCCTCCATGCTCCAAAGAAGAGATGGAGCCTCTGCAGAAGCCACAACTAATAAGGAACCGTATGCAGTGGTACAGGGTGGTTTCTTTTCCTCCTGCCAACAAGTCAAAGCAAATGCCAACATGGACAATTCTTTTCAGATAACCCACAATTGATGTTCTCCTTTAATTACACGGATGTTTCTACCCTTTGCTGATCCATAGCCATCCTGGTTTTTAAGATCCCTTGTTGAGATTGCCCTGTACCATTTCCCTTTTCATATTCATTTAGTTCCAATAGTTTTTTTCAGTCTCCATTAAAGCAATCTGTGAGGAATGCAGGGATTAGAAAGGTTTGCTGTGTTCAGTTTTATTTAATTCTTTGGCAAAGGGTGTCCAAATAAGAGAAAGTGTCACGTGCCTACAGTAAATCAAAGCATATACCAGTTTCAGAAAATAGATCGTTCTTCTGTGGATCTCCCTCAAGGAAATACCACTTGAAAGCAAACCACCATGCAACCCCTGGTAAAAAAGGTAGTATTAGAAAGCTGCAGCGGAGATCCCTCCCTTTATTATAAATTATTCCATGCTATGGCAAAGTCCTGTTGGCTATACTAATTAAAACAGAAACATGCTGATTAAATTACCACCTTTATTGTCAAAACCATATAGGAATACAATACATAGAAATACATAGATTACACTAATTATTTCTTTAATACAAAAGCACTACAGAGATTTAAGCAAATACGGAAAGGGAAATCTGTCCTTTATTTATTTTTAGCAACTGCACTGGAACAGGGAGCCTACTCAAAAATGAGCAGAGCGCTACTGAGGAAACACATGCCAGCAAACACCAAATCATACCTGTTAATTACAACTAATACACTGGCAGACAACAGCAAGCGTGCTATTTATCCGTCATTTACAGCCACTGAAGTGCAGGGAAGTGAATTGGTTTGCTGGCAAATGTCCCAATTAATTGGGCGTGCTATTTATTAGGGTGCTGATTAAAGTGTACTCTGCAATATAATAGTTGAGTATAAAGTTGCCAACTCTTATTCACTCCTGGCTCATAGGGATGAAAGCAGGAGGGTAGAGTAGCACAATATGAAAATAATGATGTATTCTGTGCCAAAATGGATTTAAGGCAATTCCAATGCCTGGAAATTAAAGACCTGGAGAAACAGAATTAGGTAGCATCGTGAGCTTGAGACAGACGTGTGTGTTGTGTAATCCAGTTGTGACCAAGAGCTTCAATCTGTAATAGACATTTTGCACGTGTATTAACACTCCTCTCGGAAGCCAACGCCATAGGCACACCCTTAAGTAAGCACCATACAAATGAAATAGAAGACACAATAAAAGCAGAGCTTTCTTCCTGACTGATCTGAGTCAATTGAGTTTACAAAAACCTACTTAGAGGGGTCCTTTTCCCACCACGTACGCTTTCAGCCTCTCCAATCAACTGCCCTCACTGAGACTATAGCTTAAATAAGTCTTGTTTATTGTACGCTATTCAAAACCATGGCTTCCACAAATGAGGTTGGGAGTTTCCACACATAATCAAGGAAACTTATGCTAATAATTGTATATATTATCTGAAGTAATGCTTGAGGTTTGATCTCAACCAAGATAACCACCAGAGCAAACCAAAATCATGATTTCTACCAGCAAAGAATTTCTTGGTCCTGGATGATTCTTAACTTACCTTGTTAGTACTGATGCCAGACCTGGATAGAAGGCCCAGCTGGCCGTGGTTATTAATGAACTTACAAATCTGCACATGCTTTTTTTCCTACCTACTCCCTACGATGGTCACAGCATTTTGGCAACATCCTGCATTGCTCCTTTACAGCCAGAGACGGTCAAGGGTGGCCTCTCTGATGAGAAAGCTCCAGCCAAAAAGCTCTAACAACAGAAATTAAGTCTTGCTGCAGAGCCCTTCTTACCAAGCTGACTGTGCCCAAAAAACATGCAGCTCTGAAAAGAGGACCCTAGCAGTAGGTTAGATGTTCTGGTCACCTAAGAATGAGAGCAGTAAAGAGGAGGCAAAGCTCCAGTTCTCCC
>NW_009259792.1:1490604-1501089 GCF_000687185.1 Egretta garzetta | reverse complement strand
GGGAGGAGGTGACAGCTTTAGCTAAACATTGTCCATAGGAATCTCAAGCAGCTCACTGAAGCAAAACATCAGGAGAGATTCATCACCCATGTAATCACACCTGCCCATTACTCTTGCCCTCCTGCCTGCCACTGTTTAACTGAAATCACCGTACCGCACAAAATGCACAACCAAAATAGCTCAACCCTGGCTGAACCAAAAGCACAGTGATTCCCCTAATAACAGGATATATTCTGGCAACTACGGGTTAGGTGTCTACAGGTGGGCTGTGTTTAGGTCCCCATTATAGTCAATGGAAACCCAGTCGACGTCATCAGTGCAGGCAAGAGGCCAATTCAGTTCACCTGAAAGTCGAGACCTGTGTTTGGTCATTGGACTTGCTCTCTAGAGCCCTGACTGCATTTACTAGGGCTGAGTGTAGTTATCTGTGTCAAGTACTCTGAGCTATGTTGTCTGGCCTCCGTCCGCCTTTCCAAAGAGTAAGGGGCCTCACATGGGTCCTGACTCAGATGTGCCACCCCCACGGTGATTTCTTAGGTAGCCCAAGGCATCTGTAATGGCACTAGAGACTTAATTTTAGGCAAGCAAATTGAGCCTTGAATCACTATTGACTGTAATGGAAGCTTAAACAGCTAGCTTAAATGTAAACATTTGCATTGTAGATAACTAAATGTAGGTGTCTGACCCTGGAACACAGCTCTCCCCCAAGCTGTCATTTATCCAAGGGAAATAACACGTATATGTAGTTATTGTTTACTTATATTAGATACACAAATTGGAGTATTATGTTGCTTGCAGAAAATTTGCAGGTTTCCGAATCCTTTGTATCCTTAACAAAAATACATCTGGGGTCATTTTGTCATGGAGAGCAGGTGGGATCCTCAGGTTAACCATTTCCAAGTGACATGTTTATGTTATTATGGAGTCCTGTCATAAGCCTTTGAAAGATAAGGGTGAATTAATCAGCACACTGAGCTTTCCTTTGCAGAGGAAACAGAAGCAGAGAACATTGCTTCTTTTGGGGTTGCATATTAATATAATGAAAGTTTCCAGAATCAGTCCATTCAAAACAGTAATTTCTTGAAATATAGGAATAGTGCCAGGAATTTGCATCAAATTACTCCTGGACTGTAGAATAAATAACATCAGCCACAGGTTGCTAAGGATTTAATTTCCTCAATGTCCTGAAACAAATTCATGTTATTTGACCGTGCAGAGCAGGTAGAATGCTGAGCTTATGGTTCCCCAAAACTTTTTATCCCTTAATGTGGGTTCCCAGTGGTGGTAATCTGTGTACATTAGATATGAGATACAAATGTATCAGAGCAGCTTTTTTTTTCTCTGAATAAATGTTTAAATATTTAGGGCCAAATTCCATTGCTAAACATATGAACACAGCTCTCTTTGAGTTCATTGGAGTTGTGCGTGTGTATCTAAGAGCAGAACTTGGCCCTTATGTTTTAGATTTTAGCACTAAGCTTCCAGTGTAAAATAACGTGTGATCTGTAATACACAGGAAAGCGCTAAGACCTAGTTTTAAAGGAAGGGCAAAATTACACGTTTCTGTCTTTCTTTTGGATAAGAAGCACTGCCTTCAGCAGAGCTCCCGAGAATATTCTTACCTCTTCTCTAGACAGTCTTCCTTTTGTATAAGGTGCTGCGCTGGCAGCTTTGATCATTTCTGTAGCTGGGAAACAGAGTAGGATACTTTTTTATTTCTTTGCTACTTCTCTTCAATTTGCATTCTGCCAGTTCCGACTTAGCATCATGACGGAAAATACAGAAGCATTTTAAAATACCCTTAGACTAATGAATTAGATACATTTTTGAAATTACAAACAAGTTAAGGTGTTGATTTTAAACTATAGGTGATGTGTTCAGATCAGGCAGGATCAGCTAAAGCATTTTTACTGGGAATTGCTACAGAGGGCAATACAGAACTCTTGAATCTGGAGACATCCTTTCCCTATTCTTGCTATCTTTTTTTTATCCTTCTGTTACAAAGTATTTGTAAATTATCTAGATTCTTGAGTGCCCATTTTCTTTGTAAGGCTTACATTCACCTAACGTCCAGGACCAGGAAAGACAAAGAACGACTGCATGGTACTTGTGCAATCTTGTGTGAATGCCCTAGGACACGCAGTCTGATAGAAACCTGTACCAATGCCAAAAAAAACCCAAAGAGACAATGCTAAAGAAAAAAAGATCCCCTGAATATAAGTGGAGTGATGGACCACGCTGAAATTTCTCCAGGGTTTCAAAACTCCTCAAAAATTACTTTCTCCCATCTAATATAGCTCTGGAGTTTCTCATTATCAAAAAAATACCGTGAGTTATCAACTCTATGAGCGTACCGAACAGTTCATATATTTTAGTGGGGTTTGTGAAAGTCAGGTTGTTGCTGGGGATTAAAGTTTTTGAGGGATGGAAGGCTTTTGGAAGATTTCTTACGAAGTTCACTGTCTACTTCAGATTCTTTTTCTGTGGTAATATGCTAATGCTAATGGCATCCAGCACAGTAGAGAAAGATCTTGTGAGTTTTAAAGTTTTACAGATGCAGTTTTAAGTGAGAGTGAGCTGCTAGCTTCTGTCAGTCTTTTTAAAATCCTGCACAGACAGATAGACAGACAGATTCAACATTAATCCTTCTAAAAATATTGTTCCATTTGTGGCCAAAATAATATTTGATGGCATTCATTGCAAAGGTCAACTAGAAGTTCTTCTGTACAAAATAGCATCATTTGAAAATAACTTCTGCTTCAGCTTCCTTCCTCATATACTAACGTACTCTTTGCACAACTGCAACAATAAATACCATAAGAAAAGAAAACTTTATTACAATACACTTCTTTCATGATGCTTCCATGGACTTGGTCAATTATTAACGAACATCTAAGAAGTGGAGATACTAGTAGAGGTCTGGTCTGCTTTGGCAAAGTAGTTTCTTACACTTGTTCACGTAATAGCACAGAAGAGCACATAGCATATCAAGCGGCTGCAAGATTCAGCGTTATGCAGCTTCATGTGATGAGAGTATTGATCACCTGCTTATGAGTATTTTCTTCCACTAACTGTTATAGCAAAGTCAACTTTTCTTTAGACTGCATATTAAAAACCATCCAGTTTCCACGATTGGCTTGTGGCCTTGCATGCCATATTTATGTAGATGATAAGTGACCATGCATTAAAAACCCTGCTCATCATCTGACATCCTGCAAGTGTACGTCAGCATAGAAAGTTACAGTCCATGCTGACGCCGCAGACTTTGCGCTATCCCAGGTTTACTGAATTGGGCCTTTTATAGCATCGATATTTCAGTAGGTATGCACCTACCCCAGACAAATGACGTGGTTTTGACAACCGTTGTCAAAATGCCTACCCACTCTCCACCCATCTTGGAATAGTGTTGAAAACACCTGCTTTTGCAGTGTGGACAAGGTCAGTCGAGTTCAACACCTATTGTAACGAATTCTTATACACACGCCGAGCCAACTCCTATGCAGGCAAGTTGTCCCATGAGCCCTTGACAGGCATGATTTGCTACGGTGAGCAATGAATTTACCTGACCTTGTCCACACCAGTGAGGCAACCATTCCTACTACTACTTGAGTGGATCTGAGGGTGCAAAACTCTTTTTGACACCCCTCATCAAAACCAGATCATTTTTCTAGAGAAGACAAAGCCCCAGTGACATTACGTGGCATATGTGCTGAACTACAATGGGGTGAGTTAAGGCCATGGGCTCATCACTCAGAAAGGCACTTGTTTTAAATTCAGAACGCTTTCACAGGTAGAAAAGTATTTACTAAAGGTTGTACTGATAATTTCACATATGATAGTTTAAAGAAAATAAGCACGCATGTGGCATGCATCTGTTAAATTAGGCAAACTTCATAAATAACAGCCCAGTTCTCCTCTCACACTCGTGCAAATCAAGAGGGGTACCACTGAAAGCCACCGAGTTACTTGTACATGAAAACCACTAATATTTCTGAAAACGTGATATGCAGACACTTAATAAAGTTCCTTCTTCTCACTTAATTTTCATGATTGCCTTAAACAGTTATGTCCCTATTGCACCCAGAGCATAAAATGGGGAGAGGAAGGGGAGCAGGGAAGGAGCGAAGTGATAGGAGTACAGGATGGGCAGCCAGGAGAAGAAAATTGCCTGTCCCATTCTCATTTACTCTGAGATACAGAGCAAACAGCTTGCAGACTTAATAAACATTTTGGACATACTGAGAGCTCTCTGTTTATTTCAGATGTGTAAAACGCCATAACTTGCCAGTAAATCTAGCTAGGCATGCAAGTGCGTGCATGAAAATAACATATTAGTTACAAGAATTATAATTGTCTTATGATTAGCTTTTCTTGCCTGAGTGAGAGTGAATGTGCCATAATCTAGCAAGAATCTCATGATAAGTAATGTCAGAAATGGCTTTTTTTTTTTTCCTGGAGCTGCCGACTGTCTATTTTAGACATAACATCACCCTTTACTGTAGCCTTCCACATAAAAGCAACACGAACAGTAACGTCTCTAAGCAAGCATGAATGATTGGCTTGCAGATTCTTTACCAAAAAGGGAGTTTATTTACTCCACACAGGTCATAAATTTCCTTAGAAAAACTATCAGCGGTAATCTACATGTGGTGTTTAGTAAATAGAGCTTTCCTCTGATTCCCTCAGTCCATGTTCTCCAATTGTCAAAAACAGTGGAAGACGGTCTTCTTGTGACTAAAAATATGAAATATTCTAGCTCTTTAAAGTGGAGTGGAAACAAAGAGCTGAAAGACTTCACATGTTCTTCAGCAAGACGGGCATTTAGACATGGAAATGTGAAAGCATAAGGAGAGCAACCCAAAGTAGCAAGTTACCCAAAGGCTTGCCTCTGCTTCTCTTACGTGAAGCAGCACCTTATTCCGTGAAGGCTCCCATTGAAATCAGTGGAACTGCAGACAGAATAAGGCTTTTCTTTCTTACCAAGGGGGAAAAAAAAAAAAAGGGTGGGATCTGCCTTTTCATGTATCGGGCTTTTATCTGCTCAAAAATCACGCTAACCTCAGGGTGCCAAGCACAGTGTGTTTGAAAGCATTCCAAGGATGGGAAGAGCTGCTCTATCTCCTCTACTACAAAGGGAAGCTTGGTAGTAATGAGAGCTGCCATGGTCTTCCAAGAAAGTTTTTGCATCTGCTTTGCCCCCTCTGAAGACCTCTTACTTGTTCCTCCTGGATACTTCCAGGTTATATCTTTCTTCTTATGCTTAAATTAGAAAAACATTTGAGTGACTGACTTCACAATGAGTTTTGCCATGGAAGGACAGAAGGATTTCTCCCTTGCTTTTCACTATGTATGCATTTAATAAATTATCTAAATATTTATAAGATAAACTAGAATAACAGGTTTCAGTAATACATCACATAAGCTCCTAATATCATAATACTCCTAATATCCCAAGGTCAGAGAATCCTATTCACATTTGTATGTCTAGCGTTAATGGTGAAGATTTTAATTACTTGCATTCCTTCTAGGGCCTGACCAACATTAGAAACTAATAGTTTAAAACTTTTATCATACTTATCATAACTGAATTATGAAGTGTGTTAGGAAAGAAATGTCCAGAATTTGTATATGACTTTTTTTTCTTTTCTATCCCTCCAAAACAAGACTATTTAAAAAAAATCTGTAGAGAATTTTGACTTCTGAACTGAGCATATAAGCCAGATTTCAGGCTGGAAGGAATTTTTATGGTTGAATTATAGACTTCTAAAAGACACAATTTAAAACCGAACTGCTGACAGTCATTCTGATCATATTTTATAAGCTACTATTAAGTAGGATGAGACCTTAAAGGAGGAATAGATCCCGTATCTATCTGCTGACTCTAGGGTTTCTTATCCTTTCCTCTAAAACATCTAGTGCAGCCTACTGTCAGACTAGGCTGACTACAGATCCAATCCAGTCTAGCAAGCCCGGTGCTGCTACGGAGGCTTTGCAAAATTTAGCTGCCAACTACTCCATCTGTACTGAGCACGCGCAAGAAAAACCTCAACAATTTTCAGCAACTTCTAACTTGGCCAAGTTCGGGTGGATCCTTTTGGTCAAGGGCAACAAAAGGAACTTACCTGATTTTTCCTCCTTGTTCTTCTCCTTCTCAGTAAAATTTCCCATCCAGGCTCTGAAATAGATATTAGGATGATTCTAAGAAATTTTAAACTGTTGTGAAACAATGTGTTTTCTCTTAATGCTGATCTTAGAAGCAGCAGAAGTATTTCTGCTGGAAGTTTCCAAAAAATTCAGCTTGAGGCAGACTCAGGATTGAAAAGCTCATCCTGAACAGTTAAAAATTGGCAACGTTATGTGAGTGAAAACAAGGTCTTATACTGGAAAGTGGTAGACAAGCTTAACTGCAGATACTGCTGGCAGCTTCACCTATAATATTTTTTCTGCCAGATATTTGTCTTTTATTACTAGAGAGAATCATTCTTGTGATGTCTAATGTTTTGTCGTCTGCTCTTATGGCTTGTTTCTGGACTGATGTTGTTGTCTCCTGTGACTTGGCTGCCAATTCCACAACTGTCGACTACGGGATTGATCCTGTGTTCTGCTCCACACACTCAAGGTGTTAAGACCACACCTAATTTGGGGAACACATATGTTATGCTAAAATCTGCCCAGGATGCTCAGTGTTTTCAGGGTTACATTATGTCATGCTGTAAATATGATTATGTTCCTGGTGCTCTGGTCTGGCCTGACTATGCTTAGTTCATCATTTGAGTGAATTTTCAGGAAAGAAAGGACAAAAATAGACTTAATTTTTCTAGTTCCTCAAAGAGTTGGTTTGCTATGGCCATTATGTTTACTCTACGTCTGCCATTACCATACGCTTTCCTCTTCTATTACACTCCTGTAGACCGCACCGCCTCTTTCAGTGTTGCAAGTTTTCATCCTCTCTAGAACAAGTCTACCACTACTTGGTGGTTTTCAATTGCTCCAGCTTCAAGATTCGTCTTATTAACAAAGAATCTGCTTAAGAATTATTCCTACCATTCATGCTATTGAGAATGGATTTACAATGGGAATCCTCACCATTGCAACACTGAGATGGTAAACACAAGAATCTGGTGGTGTGCCTGTGGCTGGGAGCATTAAAAACCACCTCTCCCACTCGAGACTGACTTACATCTTGTTGCATCTTCCGTGTGAGCTTTATGGAGCTTGTATCTGACCAGAGTGCACTTCATTAGTCTCTTAAAAACCAGCATGCAAAATGTAGGGACTCTGCAAGGTTCCAAATGTATAAACCCTTTTTAATTACAAACAGTTCTACCACCCACTTTCCCCATAGTTAGGCAAGGGAACCAGTTTTCATTGAGGTCAACAGAAAAAATAACCGTGAAGTTTCTGTCTCATGCTGGTTTTATATACGCTGGAAGAAGGGGGAAAAAAAAAAAAAGAAAATCGAAGCTCTCGTATTTTAGCCTTTATACCTCTGAAACAGTGTGCTGATTTTATCCGAAATCATTCAAGGAAAATAAAAATTACTTTTTCCTCATTCTGAAATTAATTATGCAGAAGTTGGGAAGAGGATTAATGGAAAGGGACAAAGTCAATCTTGCCATGAAAAAACCAGTTTGCCCCTAACTATGGGGACCCTAACAACTTTCTCCACTTAATTTTGCATATTTGCAAACAACAACAACAACAAGAAGAATATAATTTACTTCAAAAAGGCCAAACATTTTTCTAATCGTACTACCCATTCAGGATTTTACTGCCAGAAAACACAGGCCATACTTTCAAACGCTGTTGTAAGATGACAAGGAGGCCCACGGTTCTTTCCTTCGCAATGATTGCATTTGCTGCTTTAAACCTCATTGAAATACAGGCAGTTCCAACGGGGCATAAGAGGGTGCAGACAGGGAGGGAAGAGGGAGAACCCTACGGTAGGACTGAGACCTAGGCTTCAGTCCATCCTTATTAGAGAAGCAGAAAATAAATGGTTTAGGAAAAAAAAATCAGAAGCAGGAACTATTTACTTTGCTGTTTGAATAACGTGCGTTTCACTGCGTACCATGGCAAAGCCGACAATTTTTTAGTCGTGACACAGCAGGTTTCTTCCCAGCTTTTAGAATTTTGCTCCTGGTATTGCTGGTATGTTTTACTGATACAGAGCCCTGCTCATCTTTGGACTTCTGAGACTTTAACGCATATTTTTTATATCTCACAAGGTATACGGTAATAGTTAGCAGCCCATTTTATGCTGAAGGAAAACTTGCTCAAAGGTTTGTCCAAGGTCACAGAGCAAGTCAGCATCAAATCCTGAGACAGAACACAAGAGTCTCAGCTCCCGGTCCTCCCTTTTTACTGAAAATACTGGGGGGAAAAAGTCATATTCTCAAGATTGCCTTTTTACGTAATCGCTTTCTAGCCTGTCTTTCAAACTTTTACGCTTATCTTTGTATCGGGGACTATATAAACGCTAAAACCCGGTGCATGGTGCTGAAATATTAAATGCTTGCAACTCATTTTGGGACACAAAGAATCTTCTTTTATCTGGGCCATAAATCAGTGGGGCAGGGACGCAGTAGTTAAACAAACCATACCAGTCCATAGCCGGACTATGAATGCTGGAGTTACAGAACTCATTACCACATGCCTACTTAACAGACCAAATAACCTGCAAATCTAGAGTTACTGTTTGTCATACTTAAGAAAAAAGCAAAGAATAGCTGGGCAAACAGTCAATTTACAACCAAAGCGAAAGTAAAGCGCTGCCAAGAGACGCTGGAGCTTATCTTGCCCCTACTGAATTGAATGGAAATTTGGGCAAAACTTTCTTTAGCACTGAGCTTACTGAAGTTCACAAACCTTGGCTCGATGCACATTTTCACGAGCGAATAAAAAACTTTGGGAAGGTAGGTTTTGGAAAGAGAATATTGGCAAGTCCTTAACTATAGTAATAATTGCTGACACGGCTGTAGCCGCTAAAAATACCCAATACAATAACAAACCCAGCAAACCCATTCATTTATTCCCGATTCACAAAGGCTATTTACATATAGAGAGAAGCTCAAAATAAATTCTGTATTCACTGTACTTCCAGCACATTCCAGCTCAACAAACTGGCATTGAAACTGTTTATTTAGGGACCATCATCCAGGTTAGAATCTTTCAAATTTGAGAATTATTTTTCACCGTGAGCATAGGATGCTTACAACAGGAGCACGCTGGGCCTGTGTTTTATAAATGTAACAGTAAACAAACTCGGTGCTCCTTAAAATGTTACCTTTCTGTCCCAAAGCAATCTAATTATGGCTGTATTTACAGCAGAGTTTCAAGTAAAAAAGCTAAAAGGCAATCAAAATTGCAGCAAACGTAGCCGGACTAATGAAAATCTTATTTTATAAAGTGGACCTGAAGGTGTTTGTTGCGACATAATTTGCCGTGCAAGCACATTTTTTCAGTAACCTCCTACAATTCTCTAACATCTTAAAATATGACCCATTTTGCAACCAGTGCTAAAATTCCGAGAAGTTCTGAAATAAAACCCGAGGAAAGCCAAGCAGCAGGGTTGCTCTCCGTTTCAGCCAAATCCAAGCCAACGTTCCAGATTATATATATCATAACATAAATTACTATTTCTGAAAAATCCCGTCCAGCTTTTATGCAGGTCCATAAACATTACTGGTACTTTTATTAATTTGTCCATAACCATTTAAATAGAATTCTAGTGCTGTGATCTGTTCCAGGCTGTAGTAAGTTCCTGTTAAATGTGTAAATGTTCAGCAGAGAGATATTTTTGCACGGAGACTGAAAATCAGCTGTGCCAGATACCTGAAACTTTGTTAGGGCGTTCAGTGGAAAATTTTATTTCGACATTATAAATAACCGTGGACTATTTTAAGTGACCTTACACTAGTAGCTTCCAATAACTTAGTTTAGTTTACCCTAATTAACTTTTTGGTTTATTTTAGTAGGAAGAGAGGCGACTGCGAAACTTTTAGTGTGACTAATTAAAAGTGGAAATGAATCTTCTTGTTTGAAATAAATCGTGATCGTCAGGCTTACATAGTATTTGGGTATTAGACAACCTCTTGCCTTCTTCCGAGCACCTTTGGAATGGCTCTAATGGAATGCGTTTCCCCTCCAGCTAAAGAGGGGGGGAAAGCCAAAATAATCTATGGTCATAAACATTTTACCGAAATAATTATGAAAAAAAAAATGTATTTTTTGTATTGCAACTATAGCAAAGCAGAGCTGCTGACCACACCGCGTCCTTACAGGTGGCGAATCACGGTCCTTTGGAAATGCCTGTGGCCACTTTGGGGGAAAAGCAGGTCCCTGTGGTTGTCGGCGAAGCGGGGCGAGCTCAGGAGGGGTTTGCGGCGTTATCCACAGCCATCGCGTTTTCGCAAACGGGATAGAAAACTTCCGCAGCCCCCCCCCGCTGGGCCGGGAAAAGGCGGGGGGTGGGGGGGGGGAGGA
>NW_009259792.1:1488554-1489705 GCF_000687185.1 Egretta garzetta | reverse complement strand
TTTTTTTTTTTTTTTTTTTTTTTAAGGGAGAAAAAAAACCAGACTGCCTTTACCTTAATAGTCTGAGGGGGGTTTTATAGCTTTCATTCATTCAAGGAAATGGTTTAGGCTTTAGACTACCGGAAACTTAGCAAAAAAAAAAAAAAAAAAAGAAAGAAAAAAAAAAAAAAAAAAAGAAAACCCAACCCTTTGGCACCAGATTCTTCTTACTATTATTTTTTTTGCAAACAAGATTTTTCATGCTTTTTTTTTTTTTTTTTTTAAACAAACAAGCCCAAAAGTGTTAATGGAAAAAACCCGGAGAGAAGTGGAGATCGGAGAGCGAGTCCTGCTCCCCCCCTTCCCCGTCCCCGTCCCCCTCCCCGTGGGTGAGAGCGACTTCCAGCGCCGTCCCCCCCCCCGTGGGGGATGCACATTGTTTTATTTATTTTGAAGGCTGCAGAAGTCGGAGGACTGAAGCACCACGTGCTGCTGACTCTCATCAGCATAATGATCGCCTTAGCCAGAGAGTCCTGTATATATAAACCACAAAAACCTAATCATTAGAAATCCCAGCCTCCAAAAACCACATTCAGGACAAAAAACCCGTGGCGTTTCTTTTTTTTTTTTTTCTTTCTTTTTTTTTTTTTTTTTCCCCGGCTCCTTCATCTTCCCCGACCTCAACTTCTTGGGACCCAAAAGAAGTTTGTTGGGTTTTAGTGCTTTTTTTTTTTTTTTAATTTTTTTTTTTTCAGAAAGAAAAATAACTTAAACAAACCGACATTTTAATGATTTTTTTGCTGCTGTTGTTCATCAAGGGCGGAAAAAAAAAAAAGATTTTTGTTAGCCTATTCAACTCAACGGACTTGGATCCAGCAGCGACTTAATTGAAAGGACCGGACTGCACCGAGGCTGCCTTTCCCCAGAATTGACTTGCTCATATTTTAGAAATCAGCCGAAGGAGAGGTGTTTTGGGGTGTTTCGGGGTTTTTTTTCCAACTGCGTCCCCCGCTTTTTTCTCCGGGGGCAGCCGAAAGTTGGACTTTTCTTAAGTCCTGATCCTCCCAAAGGAACCGGCTGAAGTCTCTCTTTTAATTACCAGTCGTGTGACTTCCCTCCTCACCCCAACAACCCCAGGAACTTTCTTTCCACGCCGAAATCGCTTCGGGAGC
>NW_009259792.1:1475508-1486186 GCF_000687185.1 Egretta garzetta | reverse complement strand
GGGGACGGGGCTCCTGGGGGGGGACACGAGGGGCCCCCTTCACTTCTCCTGGTGGACAAGCGAGGAAGTGTCTGGCCAGGAGACGCTCTCCTTGGCAGGGCTCGCACGTTGGAATAATAAATACCACCCCGATCTGCACCAGGGATGCTGCTTTTAATTTTCTCCCTACATCCCCAGAGCGTGCTAATGAGAGGAAAAGATTTTTTTTTTTTAAACTGTAATAATAACAACAATAATTTAGTGCTTTAAAGCGAGCCCTTTTCCCTATCCTCCAGCAATATTTGAAAGCGTTCCCCCTGGAGTTTCCTCTCCTATGGCCTTTGGTAGGGAGAGGGCGATGGCTCGGGTGTCCCCGAGCACCTGCCCACGTGGGGTGGGAGCTGGGGTGGGGTGGCACTGAGAGGGGGCTCATCGCTCCCGCACCCGCTCCGTGAAAAATAACCCGCCTGGAAATCGCTCAAAAGGTAGAAGAGTTTGGAAACCGTCTCGCCCGGCGTGTTTCCAGAACGTCGCCTTGTTCTGGTGTTTCCCATTTGCTAGCTGGTTTATCATGGCCGTTTTATCTGGGAAAAAAATCAGTGGAAGCGGTTAAATGAGCTGGCTTTAAAGTGACTGGGGATAAAGGTGACGCTTTGCTTTGAGAATATACCAGGGGTGCAGAGGAGAGTTGAGTAAAGTGCTCTTGCGTGGGGGAAGCAGCATGGAGAGCCTGGAGCTGCAGGGGAGCCCTTTGCTCAGGGCCTGCTTGTGCAGGTCGCCGTGGTCGGACTAAGTGGAACCAGGAGAAAAATGGGGGGTCTTCTGCTTTTGTAACTCGGTGTAGCACTCAGAGGCTCTCTAGGTGTGGAGCACGGTGATTCTGATCCACGGGGGCTGCGGGGTAAGGAGGAGGAGCTTTCGGAGAATTGTGATTATAATTTAATTGAGCGTTAGATTAAGTCGGTGTTATAGTTACTCTTCACAGAAGGGACGCGAGAGCTCTGAGCTTATCGTACTCGCGTTGCAGTTTTCATTTGAAACGTCTGAGCCTTCTCCTACCTTGCAGCGGTTCAAAGGATGCGGTCGCAGTTCATTAGAATAAGGGAAAGATCTAAACTAAATATTACTTAGAATATTATTACAATAAGAATACTTACCTGTGATGAAAGGCTTTTAAAAGGATTAGACCATTTGCCAATCCTTTTGTGTGCATATATATGTGTGCATGCATGTCTTATATTCGGGTCCTATATTCGATTGGGGACAGGGCGGTGTCGATGGGACCAGTTTACCGAGGCATCAGGAGCAGGCGTTGCCCCGCTGTGGGTGCATCTGCGTTTTCACAGGCAGTATGCGATGCGTACTTTTTAAAATAGGCCGAAGATACTGACTCCCTTATTTACCGGTAAATTAATTTGAAACTCAGTTGAAATCATTTTGGCCATTAAAAAAAAAAAATTCATGTCATTTTTTCAAATGTGACTTGCATGCAGCTGCCCAGAGCTTTTAGACCAAAGGAGCTGCATCTACCGTGCGGTGAAACGCTTGACTGTGGTATCACAGGATGGGAATTATCTCTGAAAAGGCAAAAAAAGGCAGATTTGGGCTATAGAAATCTCGGCTAAACAGTAAGTTGAAAGTAAAATAGCTCACAGACAACACACTTTTTGACGTTTTATTGGCAATAAATAATACGTTGATGATACTGTTTTGAGTGGTGTGTTAAGTGTGCCATAATTCTCTTGCAGAGATCTCTAGTTAAAAACTACTCTGGCTGTAGCACTGTTTTAATTTAAAAAAGCAGATATAAATCACATGCAGGAGAGGAAGTATGTTATAAACAGTGCTGGGTTTGATTATAATTTTTTGAAATAATGTTGGCTTAGTATTAGATTTGAATTTTAATTATTAATGTTTACAGGCGCTGGGGAGGGTGTCCGTGTTGAGCGTGCTGATGAGGTTGTTAATGCAAACTGGTTTTGTGGGTAGGAGCATTGGACCTGGACCTATTAATATAGCTCTATCTAGTGATAATCCAGCATAAAAGAAATAGTTGCTGTGCTTCCGAGTCCACATCATGTTCGCTTCTTAATCTTACTAGCCAGCGGTGCTTTATTTGAGTAGACTTGGCAGAATTTGGCCCTCTCTGTTTATGCCTGGGAGTTTTTACTGGAAGTGCTGAAGACCCAAATGGCCCCGGTAGATGTTACAGGTGGCTTCTGTATGATGCTGAGAGTAGCAAAGAGCCTTAGCGGACCTAAAGGCAGGGGGGGGAAAAAAAAAGGGACGTGAAGTCTAAAACCTCTCCCCAGTAGCACCACAGTAGTTAAGGGCCTGTCAGCATTTCTACTCCAAACCCCAATTTTCAGAGTTTATAACTCAGCTGTTTTAAATAGCTTCAAGCTGAAACCTGCTGTATAAATTGTCAGCCCAGATGTATATTTTGAAACAAAAAGTAGCGAAAATCAGTTATTCTGTTTCAAGTTACAGAACATTAAAATATTTTTAATAGTATCAGATGCTCTCTTGGCAATCTCTGGAAAAGGCATTCTCAATACAGAAGATTTTACGTTCAGAGGCTGTTTGGAAGTGGTAGATACCAATGTTCGAGAGGAACTATTTAGCATGTAGACTGTTTTTTTTTTTTTTTTCGAAATGAGCGTTGTACTCTGCAGAAAGTCTTAGTACCTGCTGGATAGTAGTTTTGCTTCATGCTTATAACTTCCGTCTTTAGGGTACATACTTTGGCCAGCTCAAATCCCACTGGACCGAAACTGGGCAAACAGGTTGCCTAACCAGACGAGAATTGTGTTATGCAAAAAATACATAGTTATTTTCAACTTGTAAGAATTGCTTTGGTTTTATTTTGCGGCTTTATCTGACTTCATGGACCTTTTCGAGCTTCAGTTAAAAAAAAAAAAAAAAGCAAAAGCAAATTCTACCTTTAATCACCAAAATGTGTAGGTAGTTTAATACGGAAAAATAAAGATTTTGAAATAGTAGAGAGATTTATGGTTGAAGAATAGGTAAGGAATGTGCACCGTGGCTACTTTTAATCTTTAATTTTTTAAGCAGTCCTTATTCATTTCACAATGCACTGACAATCCTCTTTCTAAGAATAGGTAAATAATTTTGGATTGATACGTGGCATGAAGTTACCAGTCAAGGTTCACGCCAACAGTCTTTCAGTACGTAAAGTTACTTTTTAAAAGCCTCAGAATGATGTGTGTTTCTCCAGGCTTCAAACTGGCTTTACACAGCTTTTTTTCTAACCAGTGCTATTAGGTCTGTGCGCAATAGTACTGGTATTTCATGGTGAAAAAGTATGAAAATATGAAGAAAAAAAAAGCATTTCACTGCTGGTGCGTAGCAGGGGAGCTTCCCATGTAGTAATAGGACTTCCTTTATGAGCCAAAGTTTTTATTTGCCCCTCTGATTTCAGGCTGCCTTTTCCTTCGGTCGTCTGCTCGTGAGCCGAATAGCGATATTGCATCATACGGCATCAAAAAGCCGGTGCGTTTTAGCAATGATGCAGTTCTTGGTGAGGCGCGATCAGCCCAGCGCCTCTGGCAGCGGCACGTGCAGCTTCGGGCTGATGTCTAAGCTGACAAATTGAACTGCCATCGGCGAGCGGCAAGGGTAGGGAGGGAACCGCTGAAAAGCAGCGGGGGACAGGGGAGCCTTCGAAGAGGTTTTGCTCCCTCGAGCGCCGGTGCTGCAAGCCGTGCCCGTGCGGGGCTGAGCCGGGGAGGTGATGCCGCTGCCTGCTCCGCGCTCTGGTTACCTCGAGAGAAGGAGGTGAGCGGAGGCTGCAGTCATTTCGCTCCCTCTTCCGAGGCCCCTGGCAGACTCGCACTTCCTCCTGTGCTCTCGGCTTCTTTGCATTTCTGGAGTTAATGTGGTATATTTTTTTTGTTTGTTTGTTTGTTTCCTGAGATATAAAAAGCAGAGGTTGCAACTCCCCTGGATGCTACTGTGCATGACAAGACTGTCCAGAGATAACGTGGCCTGTTGCAAACTGGCAAGCGAGCGTTTTAGAAGCAGTCTCAAGCCCCGTGCTTTAGAGTTTAAACCGGTATCCATTTATTAAAGGTTAGAGTCAGCTCTATAACCTGTTCAGCAGATTATTATTTGCTATTTGATTATTATTTATTATTCCTTACACCTCGCTTTGAAGCCCTCAGACCCGGTTGCTGTCAGACCCAAGGCAGTGAGCTAGTGGGACCTCAGATCTTATCCACAACCGTGGTTCCTGTGTTTTTATGTTCAGGGACGTTCATGTCACTTTGAAGTAACATCTTTGCTTGGTAGACCGAGACCTCACAGTATTTTGTGGCAAAACTCCATTTACAGTTTTAGGTAGTATTACCTGGTGTTTTATGGAAAAACAGAAAAGCGCCAGGGTAGATCCTTTAATGCAGCGTTTCAGCTTTGCTTTCTTCTTTCTCTTCTATATTTCTTTTAAGTAAGATGAGCTATAATTTTCAGTAATATAGTCTAGTTTAAATATGTTCAGATTTTCTATGCCTTTGTCATTAATTTTTATTGGTTTAGAGAAACACCGTACGGTGCACTGGGCCACATAAGGCTCTCCCTATACATCCAGAACTCCTCATTCTTTCCACTTAATTAATATTAAAGTGCAACCTGCAATTATTAGTTTCAGACAGGATCATTTATGGAAAAGACATTTCAGGCAGGGCTTATGACAAAACGTAGTATATATTTCAGGAGACAGAATAAATTACTCCAAATAGTATAAAAAGTGACCATGTGAACTGGTAGAAAACGTGAGGGGACAGACTTTGTATCTTGAGATTATTTTTTTTCAAGTTAGAGCTCAGCCATGCAGTATTTGTGAATCTCTTTTTGTTATAAATTTGTTTCCAGCACCAGTACTAGCTCACTGGGCAAAAGGAAATTATTTTCTTGATACTTTCGTGGACTTTTTTTACCCCATGTGAAGAAACGTGTATTTTCTTCCTGGTAACTGAGTATTCCAGTTTATTTTTACTTTAAAAAGTCACGGTGCAGTAACACTGTAGGTACCCCTGGCATTTTGAAATTAGAAGACAGGAGCTGCCTACTCCATGGCATTTATCTAATCAGATGTTGGAGCACTACACAACCTCTGAAGGATAAAAGTGAGACTAGCAGCTAGTTGAAACGTAAGGAGAAATACTTTAATATCTTCTGTTCACCCGTCCTGGAATTCGAGGGAGGTATCAGCACTAACCACATGCGACTCTTGCGAGCGCTATGAACATTTACATGCCTGCGAGGAAACACAGCCTTTGTTTTATATTGCATCTGAAGAGTTTGAATTCCAGCCCTGAAGTGCTCCATCGCAGCAGCATGTTGGGTGGAGAGCTTTGCCTGCTAATGCCCCCCGCGCCCCTCCCGGGATGGGGAGATGGGGATTCCTCTCTAGCTTGAAGTCTGAGGAGCTCCGGGGTCGGAGTGATGGGTGCAACCAGGAGAGGAGTAGAACCAAATCTGTGTGATATGGCTGCTAACAGTAACTTCTAGCTTTCCATTTCAAATGTGCTGCCGTGTATAATTTATGGATATGAGCCATGCCTCGTGTTTTCTCGCTGCTCGCTGGTTGCTAAAATCAAAGTTGTCCTTCAGGAAGCATTAAACCATACACTCTACATAAGGACGTTGAATGTTTCTGAAGAAATGTAACCAAGAAGAAACTCCCTATTAGGCTATGAGAAAGGGAGACAATACAAGATGTTTCTTTGTTTGATGTGGCACTTTGTTCTGTGTTCAGCTAATACATGACTCTTCACCACAGCGGGCTGGAGGAGCTGCCACAGAGCTTCGTAATGAGCATGGCAGCCTGCAAAGCGGGGATGGAGACACGCGTTTTCCAAGCGCTGCTTCACAAGTCATGGTTGTCTTCCCTTTTTTGCAGGTGGTGGCCTTAGGAGAAGTGCCTGATGGGACAGTGGTCACCGTCATGGCTGGAAACGATGAGAACTACTCTGCAGAGCTGCGGAACGCTTCTGCCGTGATGAAGAACCAGGTGGCCAGATTTAATGACTTACGCTTTGTCGGCAGAAGTGGAAGAGGTAGGCCACTGCATTTTACGTGTCCATAATAAAGTAAAAACAATGTCTAGATGTCAAACTTTGCAATGAAATACTGATCAATCTGTAAATACATTGTTGTCGGCCTTCCATTTGGAGGGATGAATGCATGCTTGATTTGCAAACTTCAGCATTTGTGCAAACCAAGTTAAGAGTTTCTCTTAAGTTTTTCTGGCTCCTCACATCTCTGTACGTTTTCACAAGACACAGATTTTGAAAAATGATTCGTAGAATACCTGCTTCCCTGTTTTTATCTCACAGCAAAGGTAGAAGGAAATGGGGGTGTTGGTGATCTGAGTTAGGTGTAGTCAGAGAGTGTATCTCAGGCCACGGCGATGAGAGCTGGAGGATTCCCTTTAGCGGTAGAGCTGCTTCTGAAGTTGTTGCAGAAGACCTACAATTAAGGGGATTTTGCATATCGTATGTGCTACAGGTTATATTCTTTAAGGGCTTACATCTTTAAGGTTTCACAGCCGTTGGTGGAAAGCTTTCGAGTGACTTCCCTGCCCTTTACAATTAAATTGCGTACGACTTGCAAAAATAAGTCGAACTTTTCCTTTTAGTAAACTGGTTGACTTTTTGTGGATTGCTGGTAGGCTTGGGCTTGAACTAAATTTAACCTTTACTTTAAATGACAGGGTAACTTTCGATACATTTTTTGAAGATGTGGAGTGCTGTCATTGTCTTCCAGCTGTTTAGGAGCTTCCTATAATCTGGGAACTGCACTGCACTCATAGAAAGCCTTTGTAATCATTGCAAAGTTTGCAGGAATTCTTCTTTAAGAGTCTTGTACCTGCTTTCGAATCTGAGGTAACGACTGAAAGGATAGCTTGAAGGAAGCTGGCGCTTCAGATTTTGCTGCAGGAATCTTCAGAGGGGTTTGTTGTATCAGTTGTTGATTCAACCTACATATTTTTTTTCCTGTATGTATTTGAAGTAATTACTCCTTTTTTAAACTGGCCCTGTATGGGGCAAAACAAAGCAATAGAAGCTGAACAACTGTGTTGGGAAATTAGCAAGAAAGCTAATTTTACAGTAATATTCTTTAGAAAGCAGTTGTAATTCATCTTAAGGAAGGAAAGAATATTTATCCGAAAAAAAAATGGAACATATGACAGAGGCCTAGATAGTCTAAATCAGTCGGCACACTTTTACAATTGCAAGTGCTTTGTGAAAGTGATTCCATAAGGGTGGCTTACAAGGGCTATTTTTTATTTTAGTGACCTGGCCAGCAATTCTCTTTATCATTTTACAACTTGAAAAGTATCGATGATAAAGAGTAACTTGAAATACAGTGTAACTGTCGCAAAATTAATGCAATGTAAGTATGGAGTTTATCACCCCTTTGGATAAGGTGTTACCTATCCCTTCCATTTGTCTTGCTTTCTTTAAAAAAACCCAGTCTGCTTTGTTATTCTGCTGATGGATTAGGTTTGAAAGTTCTCTGGCTCCATCACTACTGCTGCCTTACAGTAAAAGTTCAGTAGTGTATCAGTCTTTCAGTAGTGCTGAAAAAGAACTGAAATGTGATGTACTACCTCTGATCTGTGAATTTCATTTGAAACCTATGATATATACTTTTTATTAAAGTGTAGGAAATGAAATAGGGGCCCTAAAGCCTCAGTAGATATGGCTACAGACACATACAAACACAAACCTCCTAAAATTTGGTTCCAGTAGTTTAATTTATATTTGTATCTAGCAGACTTGGAATAGACTTCTTCTCTGATCAATCTGGGTAGAATCTATGGAAAAGTGATAGTGTACTTTTCAAATCCTCAACGTATTTATTTAAGAGACTTCAAAGAAAAACAAAGGGTGTGCACTGTTTTACTATATTGGCTTTCTGAGTTTTGGCTAGTTTCCCAAATAGCAATTTTTATATTTAAAAAAAAAAAAAAAAAAAAAGGGAAGAAAAAAGACAGACTTAACTGCTTGCAGACTTTTCACGCATGGAAGATGAAGAAAGCTTCTTTTGATGAAGTGTAATTATGTCCAAACAGAGCTGACCCCCTCCCCCTATATTTCTTATGATCTTAACGGAAGAAAGTAGGGCTTTTCCTTTGAAGCAGCCGGGACTCGGTGGAGGATCTGAAATGCTGCATTCTGCTGCCAGAGGCAGGATGGAGAAATTGGTCCAGACTTGTCTTCCAGACTTAGAACAGGGAGGGGGGGAGAGAGAGAGAGAGGGAGAGAAGGAGAAAGAGTTATCATTAACGATAGATTTTTAGAACTCTGCTGAAAATAGCAGGGAAAGAAAGCAGTGGTTTCAAACAGAAGTGAGAAAGCTCCTTACATAGACAAATATCGGTAGGTACAGGTCTTGAAGTAGAACAGGAAAAATAAACTAATAAAGAAATCATTTTTTAGTGGCAAGAAACTAATCCACACCTGTTCCTGACTTCAGATTTACATCTTTCTAAACAGCTCGCCCTTTGATCTCTGTATCTCTAAATTTGATTGTGAAGTCTGAATCATCAGCTTACCACTTCACCTCCTCTCCCACGTTTTTTCTTGCTTCCCATGGCTCAATGGAGAAACTTGATTTTTATACATATTAATGGTGCTTGCCTGACAGAAGCTTCACGTTTTTGTTTGCATAATTTCTCTTAAACACCTTTTCTGGATTCATAAGAATGAGTAACCGGGGCGCTTTATGTGAATGCAGAAGTTGTTTGTATGTGGTTTTCAGGCGGTAGCTCACTTTTACAAGCCTGATCCACAGCGTGGAGAAGAAAGAATTCCTGTCTTCAATAAGCAAAGGATCATAACCTTAATTTTGTTGTGTCCTGATACTTTAATCACATTAGCATCTAACTGAAAAAATATGCAATGCGCACAAGCTGCTGAGCCTCCTTTCAAACTAATTTCTGGGGTTTGCCTTGTGCTTCAGCATATGCCCATCTCGTCCTCCTCCGCCTCAGCTCGGCTCACGTGTGAACAACAAAGAATGCACAGTTTAGACACACTGAAGCAAGAGTGCCAGATGACTGCTTGGCTGGGGAATTTAATAAAAGAGAGCTACAATTAGTCTTTAGCCTCTAAAAGTGGATAGTTGGAACGACTAAGGGCAATAAAGGGAGGTGATAAAAAGTGCATTAAAGGATTTCGTAGCTGAGGAGGGATATCTGTGAAATACCTGGGGAAGGCATAAGCATCACTGAAACAGGGGACCTTAAAAATTTATTTTTGTTCTTCATCCTGTAATATGTAAATCATCTCTTGAAAGCTCTGGGACCTGAGTGCGCTGGCAGGGCCGCGTGGCTCCCTGCGATGAAGTGACGCAGGGTTTACTGAGTGCGAGGGGGCTTCATCGGGGTTACTTCATTAATGCTTCCCTTTGGTAGAATCCCAGTTAGGGAACAAAACCGGGTTCCCTTTCAAATGAGGTGCTTACCTGTTCCACTTAGGCTGGCTGAGAGGTAATGATTTAGAGGTGCCCACAGGCGAGGTCGAAAACACAGCTCTTGGATATGAAGGAATGCATTTTTTCTGGCCACTGTATCCTGCTGAGGTATATTCGGTGCAGAGAATCACGCAGGCATGATTTTACAGGGTCTTACAAACAGTATATTTTGTGGGGTTCATTTTTTGTGATGGTAGACTTTTATGCTGATTTGGCATATAAGTAGAACGGTAGCATTGAAAGGCCAAATTCTCCCTTCAAAGGTATATGGAAAATCCCGTTAACGTCTTTGTTACCGATAATATCCTACCCATTTCGTATGGGTATCTGTGACCTGAATGGCATCATTGCACAGTTTCACAGTCAGAATTTTCTTGACATGATGGGCTGGCACTGAAGGAAGCCTTAAACCTGTCCCTGGCCAATTTCTATGCATCCGAGCAATAGGCTGAATTCCTGCTTGGAGAGGGATGAAAGGCACGGACCCTTTTCAGCCCTAAGCAGGCAGGCGCCGAGGCCCGGCGCGCGTCGGTGGGGCTGGCGCTGTACGTCTGGGGGCTGCACGCTGGCAGGGGGCACGGTTTAGCCCTGGGGACAGCGGATGGGCAGGACTGCACAAAGACTGGACCTCCTACATGCACCGAAGTCTCCTCCTGTGATGATCACTCTCAAAAGACTGGAGACATAAGCCCTTTCCCAGGATGAACTGGGGGAAGCCACCTTCAGCCACGCATCTCCACTGAGGCATCTCCACTCCTCCTGTGATTTTTGCACCTTTGCCGGGGTCTTGACCTCCCCTCTAACCTGCATCTCTCGGAGGGGGGGGCACAGCTACACCTGGAAAATCATTTTACTCTGAACGACAGTTACATTTCCTTAAAAAAAAAAAATCCATGTCACATTCTAGTTCGTGAAAAATACAGCCGAGACAGTTTGAAGTTGCACTCCTGATAATAAATGATGCGTGTCTCAGGCAGGTTTGGGGGATAGAAGACTTGGACCAGAAAGAAAGACCAATCACTAGATATGACAGCCAAAGCTCTGTGCTGTATTTTGCCTTATATATAAGCTGTTCTATATCAGGCTCGAAAAAACGGCATGAAGTTTTGTGCTGTTACATATCGTTTAAGATTTGTGTCTTGATTGAATGCCTTCAGAGTTCAGCAAGAGGGAAAAAACCCTAGCAACAAAAATGCAC
>NW_009259792.1:1475093-1475445 GCF_000687185.1 Egretta garzetta | reverse complement strand
CTTAAATGAGCATGAAGGCCAAAGATTGCTGACTGTTTTATTGAGTCACTGTTGTACGCCCACCTTTTCCTGTCTTGAAACAGTTTTCAGTTTTGACTATCTGACATGACTAACCGTTGCATATCTAACAGATTACAACTGTCAGTGAGTCTCCCGAACGGGGGCCAGAGCCTTGTAAGAATGTGCGCTCAGACACAGGCAGCTCCCTTTATTTATTTCTTTTTAAGGTTTCCATTCAGCTAAAGGCTGCGGGTGATCTTGTGCAATCTCTGCCTGAATTTGAACTTTGGAAAAAAAAAAAAAAAAAAAAAAAAAAGAAAAAAAAAAAAAAAAAAAACAGAGAAAAAAAAAT
>NW_009259792.1:1442396-1475030 GCF_000687185.1 Egretta garzetta | reverse complement strand
GAAAAAAAGTCTGTTCCAGTAAGAATGATACCATCATATTACCCCTGGCATATGAAGGACAGGAGACACGGATTCCCAGTCAAAATGACTCCCAGGAGGAAAATATTCTTTCCTCATCTTATTGTAGTCAAGTCAAACAAATGAAATGATAAAACTGTGTGAAGTAAATAACATGTGGCCACATTCTGCTCTCTGTCACACAGCTGCAAAACTGGAGTAAATTTTTGAATTATCTGACTTGCTTTGGATTTACACCACTTTCAATACAGCAAAGAATTTGGCTTGTCCTCAGCAGTGAATCAATTTTGTTCTGTCATTGTATGATGACCCATTATTAAATAAGGAACATTTAGATTGTCAACACATGGACATATTCTTGACATAGAGTAAAACTGAAGGGGAGGAAAACTCCTATGGTCAGTTATGTTTTTAATTTTCACGATTGTGGTAACAACAGGGAATAATTTTAAACTTCTCTGATTCTTTACTGAACATGCATGTGACTGTTTTCGTGTTGTAATCACTCATTCCTTGTTGTTTTTTTCCCTTTGTAGGGAAGAGCTTTACTTTGACAATAACTGTCCTGACAAATCCCCCCCAAGTCGCTACATACCACAGAGCTATAAAGGTTACGGTGGATGGGCCAAGGGAGCCAAGAAGTGAGTATTATATTCTTATTTTTGCACTTACGTCTGCTTAATTTTGTTTAACAGAGACCCATAAATGAAATATATATGTTTGTCAAACACTGGTTCTTGCTCAGCAAAATCTGTAAGCGCATGCTTAATTTGGAGTCTATTGGACCACACACATACTTGCATTAAACACACACTTAAGTGCTTGGCTGAACGTGGGCAATCACAAACCTGATTCTCATTCACATCAAGGTCTTGATACATTATCTGCCAGTGTAAATGAGAACTAAACCCACTATATTTATATATAATCTGATTTAGGCATAATAGATACAGTCCGGCAACGTGCTGAATTCCCTAAACTCCCATAAGCTTCCAACTAAAGACGTTCAGAACAAAATAGGAGAGTGTTCTTTCAGGATCAGTCCTAGCGCAGAGAGAAATTATATCATATAGTGCCTTTTTGTTTGCCCTTAAATTCTTTTGCCATCAGATAATTAATGCACCTGGTTAATCTCATCATACCTGAAATTGGTTTTCAGCTATGGACTCATCGTAGACCCCTGAGGGCCAAAGAAAGATAAAAAACCAGTATATCGACAGCGTGGTCTTTGTTTCTTATTTGTGCACAGAACCCACATTTTATTTAAACCTAGTCCAGCAGATTTTCACTCAGCATGTTTACCTCATAGCACTTCCTAACTTACCGAGAATCTATTTGCAATGCTCGCGGGCTATGTTGTACGACAATTGTGTTTTGTCACATTCTAGCAGTTTTATGGGTTGCACTTATTTTTAGATACAGTCAAGTCTGGTTAATCCATCATGATTTATACGGCTGTCTCTCTGTCTAGCACACTTAGCTGGTAACCAGTCTCACATCATATGAGTATCGCTGATGATCCTGTTTTGGAGTTTTTTCTTAATCTAACTAGAATGACTCTTTCTAAATCGATTGGATTAACCAGGTACAGCTGTATTTAAATTACATTTAGAGATTAAGAATTATTTGATAAATAACCACATTAAAAAAACCCCTGTAGTGGAAGCATCTCAAAAAATTATTTTGCCTTTGATCTGCACATACAAATGAGACCTTTAAGGAGCTTTCACAGAGTTTTGTTTAAAATACCACAAAGACAGAAGTAGAAAGACAGTTAAGTGCTTCTCGTGCTAATGCACGCTGTGGTGTCACCTCCTCCTACACTGAGAGACGGGGACTGAAGTGCCTTCTGTAAGGACTGTCCAGGCTGGAGAGTTTCACCTTAAATAACAGATAAGAAAAAGCAAGTAGCTATGGATAAATTTCATTACGTAGATTATTTGCGTTGCTACCTGCTCACAGCTGAGGTGTCCGTCTGTCCCGGCAAGGGGACTTTTGTTCTGTCTTCTCTCCCGAGCTGAATCAGTTCCCATTTTTAATTTTCACCTGCAGCTGGTGCTCCATGTAGCTGTACTTGGAAAAACTGGGCAAACTGCATTCATGGAGTAAAAACTAGGGAATAAATTATACATCATTTAGCCATTCCCATTTGGAAGCTGCTTCCATGTATGTACTGAGGAATCTGCAAAAGAAGAAATCTCCCAGCAGAGGACACAACTGCTGTGAGAGAGCAGAGCGGTTTGCAAATGATGCAGAGAATAGCGTAGACTACCCCGTGTAGCACAGAAAGGGAACCTGCTTGTGCTGGGACTAACCATGTTGGTGATCAGTGGATTAAGAGGGAGGCTGTGTTCACATGACTTACTAAGATTTCCAAGTTCTGCTGGAATTTTTTTCGTTTAGACCGGAAAGGCCTCTGTCCGTGATAACCTGTCTGCTATTCTGAAGCTAGGAATGCTCAGTAACTTAGTTCTTATAGCCTAGATGGAATTATTGTGTCTTTCTTAATGTTTTCTTTTTGAGCAAGCCAAATTTGAACTGAATGTCCATTTGAATTTTAATATTTTGGCTAAATATTTAGTGAAGCTCCACTCTGGGGTCCGTTTGGTTCTGCACGTTCTGTTATTGCAGTCTGATGCTTTCAAGGCTACGACACCTCCAGAATGACTAGTTATTCAACTTGAATTTTCAGGGAGAGAGTAGCGCCAGTGAGCTGCGGGAGTTCCGCTGAAGTTCTGCTTCCTTCTGAGAGCCCCTGCACTCATGTAGATTTATTACTGTTTGGTAGTAATCGTTCAAGAAGTGTATCTGGCATTTGCGTCGCATAAGGAAAACGAGGTGGTTGGGGGCAATAAGGAATTCAAGTCAACGAGCGGCTCTGATAGCAAATGTGTTTTTCTTAACAAATTATGTATCGGCAAATAGGGCCCTTCTCTGCCAGGATCTGTATTTCACTTCGACATCTCAAGCATGTTATCCTAGTTTTCCTCTCTCTGGCAGCTCAACCAGAGCTGTCACATCACAAACAACTTTTTTCTTAATATACACATCTGGCGTTGGCAGTTGGACCAACTTCATAAGAGCACATGATCATCATTCATTACAAGATTAAAAAGTACCCCATGGCATCATTGATGTTTTTTAACTTTGATCTTTTGCAGTTGTGATTCATCTCAGTTATAAAACTTCCCTTTAAAGGAACACAACCGATGACTTATTAGAACCTTCATTCTAAGTAGCGTAAACATAAAATTATGCACATCTTTACAAAATGTCATTTACTTTGTTGCCAGCTTATCATTTTAAGACATGACATCATGCTTTAGATCGTGAATTTGTAAGGCTTGTTTATAGGCAAGGCACTCTGACCTTCCGTTGGCAAGTTGACTCGAGCGAACGAATGCTGCGTGCTTTCCAGCAGCAGTAGGAGCAGCAGCAATACCGTGACAGCTATCGCAATCATTTAGAGCCTGACTTTAAGAGGGCTGAACAGTCATGGCATGCAGTGACTCCAGTTGGTGTTCTGGATGCTCAGCACTTCAGAAAGTCAGGTTCTTAAATGTAAGTGCCACTTAGTCCTATTAAACATATGCCTGTAGAAGCTTGCTGCCTTACCTCTCTGTTATTATTTTAAAATATTTTAATAGAGACAGTGATGTCAGGTTGCTCTGTGAGGAAAACCTGCCCATTTCTATACGAGAAAAGGTCTTCTGATGATTTTTCCTTGAGAAAGATTTATTTCTTGTTAATTATCTATTTCAGTCTGTCTAGATTACCATCCAGGGACAACTACCGTGTTGCACAGTCTTCATGCTGGATTGAGACAGCGCATTGCGCTCCGAGCAATGGAGTCTAGAGACAGGGTTGTATAAGATCTTTGGGAATCATTGGGAAATCCTGCAGATATTTTTCTCTCCTCATATCCAGGCTAAAACCTCTGCCATATGCACGTCTTAGCCAGCAGAGCTGCCTTCCAGCTGGGAGGGCTGAAAGAAGTTTTCTGGAGAAAAAAGTTGCCATGAGGTCATAACTGACTGAAAGATAGCAGGAGATCACTGTAAAGGAATTAAAAGAAGGAAAAAACAGAATAAAAAAACCCCAAACCTTTACCTAATCCCCCCCTTTAATGCCTTTGCCTTACCTCAATGCAAATACAGAAATAATGACTCGCCCTTCCATAGTGGCACCTTTAGGAGACGTGTCCTCCTTCCTGGCTGCTCTTGGTAGAAACTCAGTGAGGAGGGAAATCATGAGGAAGGAGGGAGGAGAAGTCTAGGTATTTTTACATTTTGCCTGGCTTCCAGAGACTTTAGTTCGTCTCTAATTAAAGGTAGTCTCCAAAGTCACCGACCACAATTTTCTCTTATCGGCTTGAATGGAGAAGTGGTGGTGAGCTTTGAACTGAAGCATTTCGGTGGGAGAAAAATTGCTCCATTTCATTCAGCTCCTGACCATTTCTCTGCTGGTGCAGCTCGCAAGGTGCACACGTGATGAAAGGTATGAGCAAACATCGCCTTTTTGTCTGTGCACGCTGCAGAAGCCAGCGACAGCCAGCGAGAGCTTCTGCTCAGCCTTTCTATTAACAGTTTGGCCGACCTGACTTATAAAACCTAGATAAGTGATTGAGATTTTTGAGATTCCTCGACTTAAAACCATACCAGTTTTTAGGAAGTTCTCCCTCTTTTCTTTCAGAGGCGGAGGGTGGAGGGGTAAGTCTGGAGCTAGTGGAATGTGCTTTGGAGTAGAACAGCTTTAAATCTTTCAGTTTGGGGGTTTTTTTATTATTTTTTTTCTCTTTTTTTTTTCTTTTTTTTTTTTTTTTTTTTTTTGTTGACTGCCTGTCAGGAGCTGGGCTGGTGGCCAAGCAGGAAATGACACATCGAGAGGCATTTGTGTTGTGCAACATTTTGTGGAACTGATGCAAGGATACATTGTCTGTTTACGCATTCCTCTGCTAACAGCCTGCATGGCAGTAATTTTATTCAGGGACACATGGCATGCTACAGCAAGGAGCTAGCTCCTTAACATCTCTTTATGCAGAATTATCACAGCAGTTAAAACAGGCTGTGTGTCCCCCGTTTAGAATATTCTCTGGCTTGCCTTCAAAAACCACTCGACCAGCCCCCTTCCTTCCCAAGAATATATTGATTTGACTGTGGGTTTTTTTGCACTGTGGTAAATTGGGGCAGTGCAGAGAGAGAGAGTTTGCAGCACGAGAGGCGATTTTACAAGCAGGTCCTACTTTGTGCATCTACCTCCGGCTGTGAATGTAGCGTCGCAGTTTTTTCAAGCGACGCGTTGCGCGCTGAACGCGGAAGTTTGCAGCTGCATGCTTTTTTGGCACGGCGGGGAGGTTTTTTTAATTGAAGTCAATGCTAAATACCCTGAGATACGATGAGCGAGTCCTGGGTTTTCATCCAAACCAAAGTTAGAAAATCTGTGACTCGCGCTGGTGTCTTTCGGAGTGACAAATCTCTACTGAGATCGGCTGGGTTATTCCGGATTTCTCCCAGCGTAAGTGGGAGCAGAGGAAGGCAGAGTGGGCGGTCTGGTGGTTTGCAAGTTGCTCTAAATGACTTTGTAAAGCTTAACGTTTGCGTTATAATGCCCCTTTGTAAGAAATGAGGCAAAATGTGATTATACAGCCAAAAAAATGTTCAGCGTGGCTGTGCTGTGGCGTTTTGGTTCTTCTGTGTGACTGTCGTTGGCGTATGTGAGCATGACCAGGGTCCACTTACAGGCTGGGACCTGACCTCCTGCGCTCAGGTCCCCGCCAAGGAGTTGTAATGTTTCTGATGTCAGTGGTACAACACCAGGTCCTTTTTGCAGCGTAAAATGCAAGACGTCATCGTTTCACTCGCTGTCATTTGCTGCTGGTTTATTTTTCCAAATGCGTAATTTCACAAAACTGTACTAGTTGGGGACTGGAGCTCCTGAGGGTTCCCAGAGGCTGTAAGAAACTGATGGGATGATTCAAGTGTTCCTCACCAAAAGTGGCAGACACTATATATACCAGTGGTTTGAGATGGGTGCGTAACCTACAGAGCAGGGCTTCTTACAGTTACCCCGACCATGATGCACGCCTCTGGAACAAGGTGACCAGGAGGCTGTCGGGGGTGGTAGCGGCATCCCAAGGACCAGTCAGTTCTTGTTTTTTCCACGGCAGTTAGAGATGGACTGGTGCATAAAAACTCACCATCTGAGGAATAGACTATGAGAGCAAAAAGGATTTCTTTTATGATGATCATAACTTTTATCTGCTGGTGTAGTGCATAGGGTAAGATGAAAGTGAAACCTACTTAGCTCACTCGTGGCTTAAATTCATACGCTGCAGTTCCGAAATCTCAGTGATCTGTGTGACGCTGTCCTCTCCATAGTAGGACGTTGCTGCCCAGGGAGGTGACAAGAGTGAGTGACCGTGTATTCATTGTTATGATGGGAGGGAAAAGACCTTTAAAAGATTATGTAAAACAAATGGGCAAGCCTGAGCATTCCCTAAGATGTCCTCACCAATAGTAATGCAGTCTCGGTTTGTATTTGTCAACAGGACAGATTGTTTCCATCCCACTGTAGGGGGAACACTGCTTCCAAACACTCTATTCCTAGTACATTTGGCATGTGAGATGACCATCACGGTGTTTTTTTGATATTGCAGCTCTTGCTGTTTGTATTCAAAAAGTCTCTCCAAGCCACAAATAAAATTGTGGCCCCTATGCATAGTTGTGCTGCGTAGTCATGTGATAAGAGAGTTTTGCCCTGAATAGCTTACAGTCTTCATTAAAAATACAGATGGGAAAAGGGGTTATAATTAAACAAATGAAGTCAGCGGTGGAAGTGAGTTCATTCTGTATCTCTATACATCACCACTACAAGGAAGGGAAAAGTGAAAGCCATTTTTCTAAGTCCGCGAGCTCATAAAATGTAGGTACTCTGGAGGAAGGTGCTATGAAAAAAGGCACAAGAGTAGCTCTTCCCAGACCATTTTGTTCCATACTTTCCTCCCAGGAGAAATCTTGTACATCTTCGCATTTGAAATGCATTTAGCTTGTTGCTACTAATACCAGCATTCTTTTCTCGTACTTCAGTGTAGCGCTTCTCATACCTCTCCCTCCACTTTCCAAAGTGGGTTGGGAAGTAGGGAACAGGGCAAGTATGTTTGGGAGACGCTGCATCAGGGCAGTGTAAGTAGAGTACTTGTGTAGTTCTTCCTTGCTGGCAATCCCAAATTTCTTTATAAGGTTTTTATAAAATTCTTATTCTCCATGTAAACTTCATTCTCCTCTGAAAACATGGCCATCCCAGACATGAAACACAGATGCTGATTTAACCAGACGAAGAATGCAGAAGAGGAAATGAGGAAGAATATCATACTTAATTGAAACTTCAGGGAAAGAAACTTAGTAATGATCTCATGCTGCAGTATGTTTGGGACACTGGAAACCCTACTCTTATGAAGAACTGGGTTCCTTAATGCTTATGTCTGCTCAGATCCCCTGTTAGGTATCTCATCTACAGTAGACCAGCTTTCTCAGCACAATGGTCGCTCGCTGGCGCCTGAGGGTGGCTTTCAGCTCTCCAAAAATTAGGCATGGAGGGTAGGTTTCCTCTGAAGTGAATGAAGAGACACAGGCACTTGCAGAGAGTGATTCGTTCCACCTGTCTTAATCCCTGTCTAAGAGTGCAGTGAATCGCCCTTCAGAGCTCTCCGTCCCTTTCCATTGATTATAAATGGAGGGTAGATGACTTGCCTAGCCTAGGCACCCTGTTTGTCAGATAGCTGAAATCAGATGGCATTATGAGATACTCTAGTCCTAATGACTGCCCTGAAATTCAGACATCCTGAGTTAGCTTTAAAGCAGGTAGCTCCGGTAGCGATAGCAGTATGGTCACTGATAGCATGGAGCTCAGCCTGGGTTAACCAACTGTTTGCCCAGCTTCTTGCATGGATGCTTTGTCTTCTGTTGAACTGGGAACAGCCCATGCTGCATTTCTGACAACGTCAGGAATTGTTTAAAGCTGACTCTGAAGTGTCTATACAGCTGCCAGAATGAGTGCAATACAGACATACCTTAAAAAATGATGCTATCTACTAAGACATCATTATCGCTGCTTGCAGGACTTCAGTAGTCAAGTACTGCTCAGGTCCTGCTCAGCCTGGCTTGTGTGAACTGCGGAGATGAAAACTCAGGTTATTTAGCTGTAGGCCTAGTGTTCAGGAAGATTCTCACACTAACTAAAATATTGCAGCTGCATGAGAAACAATATAAAGGTGATAATACACTTGATAGGTGTTACCTATAGGTGAAGAATATTGGGGAACACATTTAAAGATTTTCCTGACATTGGGAAATACTCTATGTTTCCAGTGTTCCTGCTTCACATCAGAACGTATTAATTGTTCCTTCCTCATCCGCACTTAACATGCTGCCCATTCTGCTTTGGTTCTGAGATGTAATCTTTCCCACAGCGTGGGAAGGCAAACCCTTTTACCTGATTTTTGCCGGCATGTTTTTTTGCTTCCATCGCTCTTCAAACGCTTGTAAGTGCATTTTGTGAACTTTACTCCCACTTTATAATACCCTGCTTCTTCAGTAGCCCTGCTAATTTAAATTCAGGATGCCAAAGAGGTATTAATCAGGGTGCTTACGAGTGTAGAATCTGCTTCCTGCCTGTCTGTAATCCATGTGAGTAATGCCAATTAGTTGTCTGCTTCCTTCAATCTTCATGCACTTTCCCATTCTTGCATTCCCACAGTAGTAGACACGGTCTTAAATGTCACGTGCAGTTAGAGGCACTTGTTCCATTGCTCTTAGAGCTCAGCGGGAAAATCATTACCTCCACAAGCAACACCGAAGTGTGCTGTGGAAGAAATGCATGAGGCCAGTTCTTGCATTTGTGGTTTAATTTGCTAGAAACAGGGTTCTAGCTCGTCATATTCTACAGTATCACTTCACATGTCGGGAGACAGGGAGACAGTTGTATACACATCAGTGCAGCATCTGCTTGGAAAGGAGTAGGCACTTGCAGGCACTGGTGTAGTACCAGGTATGTGTTTGTTTACATATGGCAAATCCTAGATTAGATTTGCAAAAGCAGCCCAATTTTAAGTGGTTGTATTAAGAGAGATCAGAAATCCAGAGATTACCCATCTAAAAGGGGTGGTACTCACAATTATTTGTTGTATTTTGAAAGTTCAGACTTGAGTTTCTCAGTAATGTAGAAGCTGAAAAAGAATAGAGACCTAGAAATACCATACATAGTCGCTGTGTGGTACAAACCACTGGTACAGAGAGTATTATACGTGGAATACTTTTTTTTTCTTTTGCATGTGTACCTACATAATCAAGGCCCCAGATTCAAATCCTTAGACAACAACATATTTCAATGAGTTAAATTTATCTACTGAATTTATCAAGCGCTGTAGACATATGAAGTGCAATAGAGTTGGTTCCAGATTTCTAGGATATCAATTCAATTAAGAATAAGTTAATTTTCCATTCTTTGCGTCTCTTACCGCCATGAACTCTAGATTTATGCAACATACTTTTTGCTTTCATGCTGGACATTCTTTGACTTTTGTGGTCTGGGCTGTGGGTCCAGTCCCGCTTATGGTCTTTTTTGATGTCTTTGAACAATTGTGTATAAACCAGCGCCGTAATAAAATTGCCACCTCTGTAGACAGAAGTGTTGACTACAGCAGAGGGCTCAGCGCTAGAGCTGTGAATGTAAATTATTCAGTGTTTTAATTCATCAGCTAAGCAGTCAAAATGAAAATCCTTTCTGTAAAGGGACATATGGGTAAAATTTTTAGAGAGACGCAGGGCGGATTGACTCTCCTTAACTGTAGTTGCCGAAAAGCTAGATGTGCTGCCTCAGCCAGTCACCTCTGGCCCGTTGTGGTCAAGAGAGAGATGTATGCCTGTGTCGAAGCTGGTTCATCCCACCCAAAGTATCTACAAGTGTCAGCGTGCAGATCTCTGGAGGTGAGCAGGGCTGAGCTCCAGCTGCAGGGGGAACGCGGAGCAGCAAGGAGCACGGGGCTGGTGCTCAGTGCCACGCAGATACGTGCATCGCCTTTAAACAAGCTACCCGGCTTACTGGCAACTGCAGCAGCACACAGCTTCCAAATGCTGCTTCGTACTCCTTTTTATCGGCCTTTAAATCTTTCAAAAGGGGGCTGTAGTGCCTGCTTTTTCAAAAGTCACGTTGAAGGGCTGCTCTCTGAAGTTTGTTATGATTTAGGATGTTGGTAAGCCCCTCCTCGTTAGACACAAATAGCCAACGTGTGATCTTCTTATGTTTTCCTCTTCTGTGCCAGCTTGGTTGAAACTCTCAGGCAGTCGGCGCAGAAATGTCCATCCTGGTTTAAAATGGTGCCATTCCCCATGCTGATGTGCTTGTTGCTGTTCCGCTCCCAAAGGCTGTGGCCCCTACAGCTCAGCAGTAGTCTGGCTTTTATACGTGATCCTCATCAGCTTCACAGCAAAGTCAGACAGTTTAATTGGCCTTTTTCTCTTGCTCTGGAAGAGTGAGCCCAGGGTATGCCTGTTAGTGCCGTGGAGAGGTCTCACGGAGGAGTATTCATGGCCTGTGTTACGACACGCAGTCATAAGCATCGCTGAGGATCAGGACAGCAGAATTACAGCACACGAAGGATACTCAGACATGGTATTTAGGTAGGGTTTGCCCTTGCATGTATGCAGACTTACCAGTCTATGTCATTACTTTCACTCTTCTTGATATTTGCTGTTCCTGAAAGATGGCAGCAAAAGAGAAACCTGATAGCAGTTGGCTTGTAGGCATAGGCTTTATTATAGACAGGTAGGAGAGAGCAGTAAGGACATGGTGCTTGCAAAATCCAGATAACAGTGGCTGTTCTTTAGACCCAGCTCAAGGGTGAAGGAAGCTTCTGGGAAGCGTGTTTACTTCTGCGTGGGATGCAAAGTAAGCTCCTCACTAACTATATACATGCCATGCAGCATGAAGAATTAAAATGAGAACTGTTTTTCTCTGGTGACTTGGTGTAAAAGGGAATAAATGGTAGATTTAAGGTATGTAACAAGGGGGTACTTACACATCAGATAAATAATATGTTGACATAGAAGAAATAGGTCTTTTTGATTAAAGGGCAGATACTTCTAGCTCTAAGTTGTACTTTATGCATACGCTACAGACAAAAATTACAGTAGGAAAAGTCCATGTCTGAGCACTCAGAATTGGGAGATGCGAAGATTACGGTTATCACTGCAGCTTTAATTAATCTTGTTTGTGTGTGACAAAACAGCCCTTCACTGCAAGAGCGTGTGCTGATTTATCCGTAAGACAGCAGTGTCCTTTGGGGTAGAGCACACCCACTTATTCTCTTATTTTTTAGAGATCTAATGATATATAGTGCTTCACATGTTCAAAATGCTGCTCTCAGGCTTAGTGGTGAATGGTCAGTGCTTCTGAATAATAAATCTGAAGGTCTCATACCAGGCACTGGGAAAAGTATGAACACACAGTGAATATTGTCTGTGAACACTTTGTTTTAAGCAACTTCACTGTTGTCACAGCAAAAAATTGTGTGGCAGGAGCATAAAATCTGTGGGCCAGCAATCAGCTACCTTTGCCAAGCTGTAATCAAAGCTTTTAGCTGATAAAATCTAAGGAATTTCCATTCTATGAAATTTTATTTTTCAAAGTTCTATTATTTTACCAAATCTGTGTGGATTGCCATAGAGATTCTGAAAAAAACTGAGCCAACCTGCTGAGCCAAGTTTCAAACCTCCATTCCAAAATACAGCGACAAAAAAGCTCCTTCAAGAAAAGATTGCCAAAAATGTTTTTTGAGGTGGTACGTTATTCCCTGAGCTAACTCATTTCCAGGAATGTCTGAGCCATTTTGGTTGAAATTGAAGAAATGGGTTCCTTACTCAGGCAAGAAAAAAATGGAATGCAAACAGTCAAAGTTCAGTAAAGTTGCAAGCAACTGAAAATTGGGTCTTCTAATGGGAAACGTTAGGCAACTTTAATGATAAGCAGTCCCACCAGCCCCACCCCTAACGTATTTAATCCACCATGGTATTAATTTCCACTGAAAAATAATCCATTAGCTTCAGTGGAAATCCTGCATAGAAAATTAACTCGGCAGTTGGCAGCATCTCCTTGTGGGCTGCAGCAGCTCCGGCGTTGGCTTCGACAGGTCAGGTCTTTGGCCGGCGACCAAGAGGCGATGAGCAAGGTGGCATCTCCAGCAGCACAGGAGGGCACGATGTGACTCCTACCTGTGTGCTGGGGACGTGTTGGAGAAGGCAGCAACCTTTGTAAAAGATGAAACAAGGGCCACTGCAGCCTGCAGGGCCTCTGGAGGCGTTGCAGGTTAGAAGGCAGCGTGCCTCCGGGCGCTGGTGTTTGGCAGGACTCTCCTTCCCCACCCTCAGCCTCTTCAGAGGGGTAATTTGATGTGTGTACACTTCAACTGAATTGGCACAGTCCGCACAGACGGTGCAGGCTCTAACACACACGGGGTGCGAGCCGAGAGGTTTGGGCTGTCGGTTGGGACTCCTCCATCGTGCCCGGGGTGCGGAGCTGGGCCTCCTCGCTGCGAGCCCTCCCACGCCTCGGCGCCCCTTTGCCGTGCTGAGAATGTGGGCAATGGCCCTTCTGAAAAGGAGTATTTTTAGGCAAAACCCCCTTGTGTTTAAGAACAACAACCACAGGAAATTTAACACTGAACCCCCCCCGGCCAAACTCTGCCCTAAACGGCTGCCAGCACGGCTCTGCCCTGCTGCCTGCGTCCCCTTCAGCTGAGGTAACAGGCGGCTACCGCCTGCGCCCAGGCACCATCCAAACCTCAGGGTGGGCAAAATCCAGACCCCATCTCATTGCTGAGGTCCATCTGGAGTCAGTGAATGTAGAGAAAGACACTTTGGGCTCCCGCGAGCCTCCAGGGGAGGGTGTGAAGCCGTGTAAAATCCAGGGCAAATGACCAGTCCTTCTGTAAAAATAAGCTGGGCGTACCTGGGTGATAGGTGGCATCCAGGGCACGGTCTGTGGGGTTTTGGCTACTCCGATGTCAGCCAGCGGAAAAAACGCTTGCTCGTTGTTACCTTCTCCTCCTTTACGTGACTCAGAAGCTGAAGATGTTGGGCCCATTTAAAGCCAGCGACGAGAGTTGTTTTAACAGGTTCGTAGACTGGAAGAGCTGATCAGAAGCGGGCGGTGTTGCAGGTTATACTCTGAGATCCCACGTAGGAAGCTTTCCCTCCTTCTGAGCAAAGCACCCACGCCCTGATCCGAAGCTGCCTCAAGAAATGGCGCCGCAGGGAGCACGCTCCTCATCGCGTTGTTTGCCATTCACTGGAACAGGGCTCGGGGATGAGTTTTTATTTTAAGTTAAAGCAAACTTTTTTGGAGGCAGTTTCGAGTGCTGGGCAAAAGGCACCTTCCCAGGCAGTTTTAATTCCCTTCACTACTACAACTTCGTTTCAGCTTTTCCCCATGTCTTTTACTATCACGGTGTTCCCATCCCTGGGAGCCAAACAGCTTGAGAGCTGAAAGAGAAGCGCTGTCAAGAGGGTGATTAAAATGGGGATTGATGCAGCCGGGAGCCAGGGTTCAGTCACCTCGCTGGGCCTCTGCGTTAGTGTTATGTCAGACACAGTAGCTTTACCATGCACGGCGAGTTTATGCGTTTTTTATTCTCCGGCGCTGCCAGAAAATGTTGACCCCGGAGTAGCCGCGCCGTGTAAGCAGTCAGCGGTGGAGTGCAGCGCGCTCTGCAAACCGTTTACGTTCCCGCTTTAATTTGTCACTTATGGGTCATATCTTTTTACATTTACATTTTTAAATTAGTTCAGTGTGCCCTGAGCTTTGGTTCCAGAATCCACACTGAAAACTTCCCAACTTTATGAGTTATTAAAAAAATTCCAAAACCCCTCACTTAATTTATGTGCAGTGTGCAGAACAACTTCAAGTTATGAGAAGGCTTCCCATTTTGTAAGGACACGAGTTTGGGGAGAGATTAGGTTTTAGGGCTCATATGCAACATGGAACAACTGTGTATACTTGGTCATCTCTTCAAAGAGGATACTGTCAAATGAAATTTGGCCCCAAATTTAAAAGAAAAAAAAAGGAAGTTTTGGCATAAAAACCAATCTGGTCAAAATAAAATGGTTTTTCCAACATAAATTCCATTAAAAGTAAAGCCAGACTCAGCAAATGCTTGAGATCTCCCATATGGACTGAAGAATAGTTTTACATTGGAGCACAATGCAGTTTTTTTGAGTGCATTTGAGACTGCTCCTGTTTTGGAAGCCTGCTCGTGTCTTGTTTAAATGATGATTTAGACTGTATATAGCTAAAAGCAATGTGTAGCATATCTGGAACACCAGCATAAAGGCTGGCTGTTAGCAGAAATGTTTCTTTTTAAAGAGAAGAAAACACTCCTACCCTATGCCATTTTTTTCTTTCTTTCTTTAATTCTCATGTCAGGAGGTTTTGAAGACCAGCTTTCTGTGGCCAGATGAGTAAGGCAGGGATGTAGGAGGATGCTTTGGTGGCTGATGCATTTGAACGTGGGTCCTCCAGGTTTGTCATCTGCCTCTGACGTCTTTATGACATTTGTGCGTTTGAAAATCCCTCTAAGCGGTGTCCAGACTTACTCACTGATATCGGTGGAAACTGGGTACCTCTTTCTCTTGGCCTCAGTTCCCCTTGTGTGAAGTATGAATAGTGGCACTACCCTACCCAGGGACGACAGGAATATAGGAAGATGGTGAAAATAAACATGTTTGTTTATCAGGGCTATGTTTATAAAGCATGTTCCCATCCAAGCTATATCCCAATATGAGTCAGAAAGTCTGTTTCCCTTCATAAATGGAAACTGCTTTTTTTTTTTTTTTTAAGTTTTATTTTGTATTAGTCCACACCCTCAAGATGGGAAGAAACCAGCTTTTCTTCCTGTCCTGTTAACCTTGAGCTCCATATATTGCTGCTCCATATTTGTAGTTGTAGTACGTATACATAGTTGTTCCAGACTCCAGTTCCTTCAACTCCTTGAAGACATTGCAGGCCGTAAAGGTGGCTTGTACGAGCGAGCCTCTCATTAAATCAGCCCTTACTCAAAGTTAAATACCTGGTGCTGCTTTCAGAGAATGGCAAGTACCCGGCTCTTCTAGTCTCTGCTTAGGAGCTTCACACTAGTACGGCCTGGAGAGACGAAAACAAGACAAAATGGAACGTCTGAAAAGGCGAAACTCCTGGATCCTGGATAGATGCTCTTTCCACATTTTTTTTATATCACTGCCCGTCGAATGATCACAATGCATATGCTTTATCAACCATAACATTTTCTGACTTTGGGGAGTGAATCGGCCAAATTTGAGCAGCGAGGGGAGGAAGCTTTACAGCCGGTGTGGTTGCCTCCATGCGCGTGTGTGTCTTGAGGGGTGGGGAAGGCAGGCATCCTTAACTAAACATTTGCAACCTGCTGTTTTAGCTGGAATAGGAAAACCAGCTTGACAAGAACGAACGGCTTCGCTAAGCGACATTCAAGGGAGGTTGGTGGGATTTTAAACAAATCTCCTTAAGCAAGCATGAAAACAAGCTATTTAGCACTCATTAATGTCTCAGGTTAAACTCTTGAATAATTTGTCATGGTTAGGCTCTTCTGGTTTCATTGGTGTTTTTCTAGTGACTAACAAGATGACAGCTACACAAGCTCGTCGGTATGCCACTGTTCACAATAGGGTTTAAAGTTGTGTATTTGTTATTGATGTCATTAAAGTGATGGATTTGAGCTTGGTTTCTGAGGCAGCCGACTGGGTGGTTAGGACTAATTTCTAGCAATGGTTTTGGAGGTTGAAACCAAAGTGTGTATAAAAGGAAATGTTTCTTCTTTTAAGCAAATAATTTGAACCCAGATGAATGAAATTTAAGCAAGTGGGCATCAACTCTGAGTTAATTTTGACATAGTTGTCTGGAAATCATCACCAATTAAAATATTTTTATGAGCTCAAATGTAGTATTGTCTTTCGGTGCTTATGTAAGAGAGGAACAAACTGCTTGTTTAACCCCAGCCTTGAAACTACTGGCCAGAATATATGACTGCAGTCATAGCCATCTGGAGCTGCAGGGAGGGCATGGGCCTTGGCAAACCTCACTTTGTGGGGACAAGGCGATTTCCCTGTCTGAACTGAAAAACACGTAAATTCGAGCAGGTCGCTTGCACCCGACACGGTGTGCGGCTCATTCACAAATCAATCTCACCAAATACATTTGACATTTTTAGGCAACAGTTACTAGTAGAAAAGACAGACATAGCTGTTTGTATCCACCTCTGTAGTAAGGGAACATTTCTCTAGCACAGGGAGTCCTGCAAAACTCCTGCAGAAGTCAGTGCACTAAGTCTTGGATGTGCCAAGAGGACATGAGCCGCTCTGGAGCCTGGGAGTCCTAGTTCAGAGTAAAATTGAATCCCTGGGTTGTTATAATCAGGCTCTTTCATGTGCTCTTCCAGACTGAATAGCTAGCAAGAAAGTTCCTTCATTTGTACACACACCTTTCACACCTGCACATAAAGAAAACCTTTGATGCCAAGTGCTTGATGGAACAAGATGAGTATGTGCAGAATTAAAAGGATACACACCACGCTCAAATATTTGTATAGCTTTTTAGACTCTGCACATTTAAAATAATAATGACTACCCCGCCTGATGGGGAGGAGGAGGCTCTGTATTGTGAATTTGGCATTTTCATGAGAGCACCATTGTTTTTTGTTGGGTTTACATTGCAAAGAGAATTGAAATGTTGAAGACTTGCGTATAAATATCTGTTGTTGTGTTTCCAACCACAGTCTCACTTATTCAATGAGACAGACTTTTAACATTTAAATTTTTCTTACTGAGTTTTATTGAGTTTTTTGCATTTTCTTTTATTATGCTATATGCCTACATATACATATATATATATACATAATAGTACTGCCTGCTTATGCAACAACCTATCATGAGTTTTTGTTTTCCGTTCCATAATTATCATCATTTGATTCTTGTGCAGAAGTGTATTACTATTCTTTGGGCTCCCAACACTGTAGACAGATGTTAAAATATTTCAACACAAACAAAACTGTTTATATTTAACTTACAGAATCATTATAGCTTTGGTATGTACGCATGGAATTTGCCCTCCTGTGTAGTGTTAACACTAGACCTGTGCACCACTTCAGTCTGAAAGAAGACCTGAAATTGCACTTAATTTCAGCCTCCAGTTGAGTCCATACCGAGAAAACTTCAGGGCTTAGACACATGATCAAGTTACAGGGGATGTCTGTGTTCCCACATGTCAGCTGAGCCACAGCAGCTGCCCGGTAGGTGTTCTTGGGCCCCCATAAATGTAAGTTGATTTGATTTAGCTTAGCCCTCAATAAAAGAGGCTTAAGATAAGTAGAATCGCTGCACACTTGCCACAGGCAGAGAGCACATGCGCAGATGGTTGCCATCCAGGTCTGGGACACGGTAACCCGTTTCACCCCGGGAATTGGCTGTGTATCTGTCTGGTCCTGTACTGGCAACAGTCAATCCAATTTTTAGATCAGCATTTATGTTCTCTTTTAAAAATTACTTGTTGAATCCCTTAACATAGCGGGGTTTGTTGGGTTGCGTAACAATAGTTTGCCAGTTCTCTGTTCTCAGCCTTACAAGCACTATTGCTCACAAGAGAACAGCAGTTGAAACTGTGTTAGTGTTGTTTTGAGGGACTCATTCAAAACAGAAATGATTTCTCAGCCTGGCTGGGGAGACACTTCTTTAAGAGAGACTTTGGCAGCTATTTTAGGCCCTAAATTTTACCAGTCTTGACTTCTCAGATATTCTGGGTATGGAACAATACCTTGCATTCGTTTACCTGGAACTCTGTGATTCCCACAGTCTATAATGTTTAGAATATAGCAACCAAGAGCTGATTTAAGAAATTTGCTTTTGAATTCCCCTGAGGCCTCCTTTGCTTGCTGGGTAGGGCGAAGTTGCAACACTTCTCCGGGACAGAGGCAACGAGCATGATCGTGAGCTCCGTGCGAGAAAGTGAGACTGCACCGTGAGCGTGAGCAGGCTCAGTCTCAGACTCAGTCAGGCTCAGTAAGTCGCAGTTTAGCATCGCTTTTGACTTTCGGTGTGAATGATAACTCAGTTAGTCGTTCCAGCTCTAGAGTTGTCTAAACTTGCACCTCTGGATTTATAACAACATATCCTCAATCTGCTCTTCCTTAACATCTTACGACCCTCCTTAGACAAGGCATTTGAGTAAGTAGTGAATTTGATTTTTCCACTTCGTGCAGCCCATTTGAACAGGCAGGATTTCCAGTTCCTTAACTCGCAATCCTCTGGGCCGTTCCTCTACTCTGTGCCTGCAATGGTCTAGCAAGTGGTGTCTGTCCCTGGACTAACCTTTTGGTGTCCCTGACAACATTTGCTTCTTATTATATGTAAATATGGACAGCCCATGGCAGTTCATAAACATGCATGTACATGGGGAAGCTCCCATCTTTTCCCTCTGGATTAAGACAAGATTTTTGTAAAGGAGGAAAAGAGAAGAAAGTGGGTCAGGTTTGGGCATTTCCCTGAGCTCCTTCCTGAGCTCAGGTGGACTTTGCATTCAGCATTCAGGCTCTGGAATGGGCTGCCCAGGGAGGTGGTCGAGTCCCCGTCCCTGGAGGTATTTACAAGATGGGTAGATGAGGTGCCTAGGGACATGGTTTAGTTGTGGGATGGCAGTGCTAGGTTAACGGTTGGACACGTCTTTTCCAACCTAGACAATTCTATGATTCTATGATTTCTCATGGCCACGTCTAGCAGAGGAAGCTGATAGCAGAACCTACTGCAAATACAGTAGGAAAGGCAGGAGGTGTCAAGGTGGAGGCATCTCCCATAAGCACCTTAGCCTCCCTGCAGGTCTCCTGGGAAACTGGGAAATTAGTAAGCCATGTAGACCAGCATAACACTGCTTAGGGAGGGCACGTTGCTTTGCTTTGCACGTCCTCTAGCAGGAGGAATCCCACGGGCCGGGGGACCAAAGGGCTCCTTGGGTGTCATCTTCCAGCCATGCCTGTGCTGTCTGGGGAGGACACCATTCCTCAGTGCTCCTCTAATCAATATCAGTCAATCTGAGTTGGCTTAGCAGAGTACCTGCTCCAAATCAGCAGTAGCTGTGGTCAAAGATGAATGATTAACAGCAGAGAGAGGCCAGGCATGATAACCTCGTCCGCTGGCACAGCCACGACCTGAAGAGGCTGTGTGAGCACAGCCCTGATCGAGTCGGGCTCGGTTACCCCCCATGCCGATGGCCCATCCGAGCTTCGTGGTGAATAGCAGGGGCTGCAAAGTGGACAGTGACCAGGTTTCAATTAAACGACTCGCTGAGGTCGGCTTCTGCTTTGGGAACGGAAAGTGAGCTCCAAAAAAGTCAGTTCCCGTTAGCTGAGCACCTAAGCAAGTTTTATTTTTTAAAGCGTTATTTAAAAATGTATAGAGTTTTTTTAGGCAAACCAAATGTTAGTCTGAGTGAGCTCTACAATGGTGTCAGAAACCCCTGAAAACAGAGGCTTCTCCTGGAAATGTTGACAGTGTAGTAGCCATAAACCTGCTGCTGCAAGACCTAGCTGGTCATTTCTCCCCTAAGGGGGAAAAAATAATTGAGAGGGGAGAAAGCCTCCAGGCTGTTTTAATCTGGAATTCTGCAGCCTGACATTAATGAGAAGAACTTTTTTTTTTTTGCCAGTTTTTACCTAATCCATTTCTACATTACAGACAGGAATAAATTGTCAAGTTGTTTGTGAAAAGTTTGGCTCGATGCATTTCTAAATGCAAGGTACCAGAGCAGTTGCTGTGAAATCCCATTTCACTTTGGCTCGCAGTATTGCAATGACCTTTTTTGTTGTCTTTTGTAATTAATAACTTACTTTTCTGTCACTTCTCCACACTGCCTGTATAAATATCTCTGAAATGGAGCTAACCTTGTCTCTCGTTAGTAACAGTGAACACATGGGAGTAATTTGGGATGCCAGGTGTGTTCCTCCGTGTGTTACTGTCCAGCATGTCCCTCCCGTTCATCGAAGTGCTGGTGTAGAAAACCTCAGGTAGAAAAGCAAAGCTGTGGAAATGGTGAATTCTCTCCTGCTGCTCCACACGTGTTGGCCAGGGTGCAACCAGGGGGTAAAGGCTACCTGGTACAGCCAAGAAATAACTAACTTCTCCAGTAGTGTACCCATCTCTAAAAGCTTATGGTTCATAGAGCAGATTACTAAAATTGTAATTTTTGAGAAAGTAGACTTAAACGTCTTGTGCTATTATAGCTAGAGCAATGAAGGGTTAGTGAATGGGAGGAGGTAAAAGCACCCAAAACCACATGTACAACAAATGCTAAGAGGAAGGAAAAATAAGGTGAATGAAAGACATCAAAGAAGAAATGTTTGCTGGTCTCTGTTGGTTTGTTATCTGGAGAAAGCTGCCAGAAGATAAAGAAGAGGAAGACAAAAAAATGGATTAGGTTTGTAAGGAATAAAACAAGGAAAAAGGCAGGGAAAGAAATATGTGAGTACTATTTATTTGTGCTGCTAGCCAATGAATGGTTTCCCTCTTAGTTGCTCCATTAAAAGCCAAGGATCCAGCATGTTTTGAATGATCCTATTAATCACATTGATTTAAGTTCAGTAATTTCTAAGACATGGGGCAGACCATAACCTAGAGTGCTCTAGAACCTGCTAATAAACTCTGAGCAGTGCTGATGGGGCAGGCATGATGTCCAACAAGCCCATAATTTCAAGATTAATCAGTGAAATGTCCCATTAAATTGTTATTTTCAGTGTTAAGAATTTCCTGGAGACCTCAGTACAAGGCAGATAGACTCCTTTCCCTCCTTGAGCGGGTTTTGGCTCTCCCAAAGTATGAACCGTTAATTTTGGAGTATTTTGAGTCATGTATTTAACACACTTTCTCCCCAGTCTGACACAGACAAGAGAGCCCAACCTGCACATAGAAGTCAGGTAAACAGGCATCCAGCGTGTTCAGGTATGGGGAAAAAAGCTTTACAGGTTCCATCTTAAAGAACTAAGATGAGTGGAAATCCCCATCAAGATAAGGAACCAACGGTCTGTGCCATTTCTGAAAAGGCCACGGTAACACTGGCATTTTCCAAACTTTTGCCTTCGGGGCATGGCATAAAACTAAGGTTGTTCTCAACTGTGGTCAGAGATCTCATTGTACTTTCACCAGCGCATCAGTGTTGGCCCATGAATGCCAGCCATTATAACCACACGCGTAGGAGTTTTTACCGCTGCTTCATGTGATTAGCACATTTTTATATGACTGCTGAGTTCCTAACATTTATGCAAAGTCCCCAAATTACCTGATGTTATTCATTGGTGAGGACACCAATTCTTGCTGGTCATTTGTAAAGCGCTGGCACTTGTTTTTATTACTGAGCTAAGATTGACTTCTTATACATAGTCATGGTCCTGCCCATTGAGCAGGTCTCTATGCAGGTTTGGTCGCACTTCTCCATGTCAGACTGGGAAGAAAGTGCATTAAATATATGACTTGTCATGCTTCAGAACTAATGGGTGATACTTTTGGAGAGCCAAAATCTTCTCAAGGAAGAAGGTGACATTTTGGCTAAATTGTTTCAAAGCCGGGTTGCGTCTTGATAAACCAGGTTGCCTTTTTGAACTTTCAGTTCAACTGTCAGAAAGTTAAATCAATTTATAGAGTGAATCAGTGTTTGAGTGCAGTTTTCCTGTCTTTTTTTTTTGGTCCTTATTTAAAACCTCAAAACCACCATGGGTAATTTCCCCAAGATCCACTTTAGACGTTTGTGGCGTGTAGCGTGAAGAGTAGGTGCAGCTGGCCAAACCCTGACACTCTTATCCTTTTGAGCATTTTCCTCCTGTTTTGGTGAATAACACAAAAAAAGCTGCTGCCCCTCTCCCCACAAAACCAAATGCTAACTGGAATAGCTGTATCCACCCAAATCTTGCTTGAAGTAAGTGAGAGTTTTGCCCTGAACCCAGAGGAGAACTGGATCTGGCTATTTGTGCTGGGTTTAACATCTATCTCCATTTGCCACACCTCAGTTGACAAGCAGTTCTTCTGCTGAGGAACCTTATCAAGCATGCAAAACTCACAAATATTGTTTAACCGCAACGATCACCACAGGAAACATTGGCCAGAAATTTAGGTTTTGTTTTGAAAACAGAAGGTTTGGGGGGAGGGAGAGCATTGTTAAATCCAGCTTGGACAAAAATATGTTCGTAGCTTTTTTTAGAGTATTACAGCAAGACAATGCCATTGCTAACGTCTTCAGTATTTCTTCGCTGTGCTGAAAGGCTCGGTCAGAGCATTTTGCTCGGGCATGAGACCAAGAAAGTACTGTTGACTTAACAAACCAACCTTATTTGGGTGTATTAGTAAGGGCGGCTTTGATAGTGGTCAATACACTTTTACAGTTATATCAGAGGTGCAAGTGCTTTGTGATAAGGTGTATGGACACCACGGCTAGGAGGGGTATCTTTCAGTACCATGTTCCCCAGACTTGAAATGGGAGAAAATTCCCCAGAGCTTACAACACAAAGGGATAAAATGTGGGTGAGAAAGCAGAGAGGAGACTGCCCTGCATATGGCACCGTCAGGAGTTGATGCCCCATAGCAGACCATCCTGTGCCCGTCCCGCCTGCAGAAACCAAAGGTGGTGGCAGACACAGAACCGAAGAACTGACAACTGGATTTTGCTATTTACATTACCGTAACTTATCTGTAGCATAATGTTGAAATTGCCACTAGAAGAAGATTAGAAACATGTTTCCTGCTGGGTTTCCGCGCTGCTCAGCCCACACACATGCAGAATGGGCCATTAACTGTTGCAGAGCTGCCATGCCCGGCCGAGGAAGGTGCGCGTTCAGTAGCCTCGAGCTGCGCCAAGATTTGCAACCCATCAAGAAAACAACCCCGTGCACCATCTGGTTGTGCCCTGTGGTTTGCTGCTGATATATACCCAATTTCTGATCTGATCTCATAGTCCTGGTTGCTTTTTTCTTTAAATGTACCTTTTTGAGCTGAAGAAATTAGCATTTTACACTATGAAAAATCCCCCGATCCTGTGGCAAACCTTATTCCCCTTCCCTCACCCCGTTGCTACTGGGAATTATGTCTTTCTAACACCATAGGCAGATTGGCACGCCAGAAGTATGTGTATGCTTTCTTCCGATTTAATTGGATTTGCTAGTCTGAAATGGACTATGTTTGCTAATTCCATAAACTAGCTACTGTAACGAAAATCAGACACAGTTACCAAAAAGAGCCAGCTTGCATTTTAGTCCAAAAGGGATATTTCCATGCTTTAAGGGTGGTCTTGCTTCTCCCTTTAAAATATCCTTTAATCGCTGTGTGTCTTGGTTAACATCCCTATTTTTACAGGATTCCTGTAGCTTACATTCAGAGTTGGGTAGGTGATGTTTTAACAAACGCTTTCACATTTCGAGTAAAAGCGGTTTCATTTTGCCTGGATTCTTACCCGTTGTTGATTGAAAGGTTGGAAGTTTTATACTGCGATCTATCTAGTTGAGGGGGAAGGTTGGCAGCCGAGCCAAGTCTCCTCCTTGTGCTCATAGCATAGCCCAACACTGAAATTTAAGGCTATATTTCAATTTCCTCGTGCTTAATGGAGGGCACCCATTTGTACTGAAGTCCTGTGCTATTTCAGGGTCGAACGTGGGAGGTAAAATAATTGCGTAGGAAACCTCGGCAAGGGGAGAAGTTTCCCTCTGCAGAGATAGGGTCGATGCTTCCATATTCTGGAGGCTTCAGCCGCAGTTTTGCTGTCTACCAACTGAAGGGAATTAATGCAGCAGGCAGGGGCAAGCCTTATGCAATGCGACAGGTGCTAATCTTCCAGGAAATTCATCCTATATCCCACCCATTAAGGGAATTTTATGTAAAAATGGTTTAATGTCTCTTTAAAGGTGTCAGCAAGCATGTGAGGACCACACAGCTTGGGTTCCACTGAAAGTAATGGAGTGAAATTGTCTGCATAATTATTTGAGTTGGATTGAGAATCTGCAGTCCTTTCTTGCTTCAGGAAATAAACCTCTGTTAAAACCATATGGCAGTATTCTCCGAAGAGACGCGATTACAGGGCCACTTCTCTTTCACATCTCCAGGCAGAGTTAAAGAAAGTTGTTATGTTTGTGCATAATTAATCCTTCTTTTTCCTTGTGAGCAGACACCAAAATGTCATTTTTAGCATGTGTGAGGGCACGGGCGTGTTTGTTTGCATACACCCAAAAGCTTGCTTCTCAGTGTACTGAAGCAGCAATAAACGGCACTGCCTCTGAACAAAATTAGAGGCAGGGAAGGAACGTATCGTCATGTGTACGTACTGAAACTGCGTAACAGAGAACCCCATCAGAGGAGCGTGGCCAGCAGGGCGAGGGAGGTTCTCTTCCCCCTCTGCTCTGCCCTGCTGAGACCCCACCTGGGGTACTGTGTCCAGCTCTGGGCTCCCCAGTTCAAGAAAGATGAGGAACTCCTAGAAAGAGTTCAGAGGAGAGCAACTAGGATGATAAAGGGACTGGAGCATCTCCCCTACAAGGAAAGGCTGAGAGAGTTGGGCTTGTTCAGCCTGAAGAAGAGAAGACTGAGAGGGGACCTCATCAACACATACAGATATCTTAAGGGTGGATGTCATGAGGACGGAGCCAGACTCTTCTCAGTGGTGCCCACCAACAGGGCAAGGGGCAATGGGCACAAACTGAAACATCAGAGGTTTCAGTTGAATATGAGGAAAAACTTCTTTACTCTGAGGGTGACAGAGCCCTGGAACAGGCTGCCCAGGGGGGCTGTGGAGTCTCCTTCTCTGGAGATATTCAACCCCCACCTGGACGAAGTCCTGTGTAACATGCTCTAGGAGAACCTGCTTGAGCAGGGGGGTGGGACTGGATGATCTCCCGAGGTCCCTTCCAACCCTTGCCATTCTGGGATTCTGTGATCAGAATGAGTTGTGCTTAAGTTTAGGATAAGCAACGAAACCTTTAGAAACTACAGCAAGTGGAAACTATGTTACCTTACTTTAAAGGAGGCCACTTAGCTCACATGCACCCGCAAAATCAAATATGAAGGGCAGTTTTTAATTACGGCACGCCTCGTCCTTCTCCCTGGCATGTCACCTCCTGTCACTCTTACACGTGACTGGGGTTACGCTGGTCTGGCGTGATGGGGGATGGGATACCTTTTGGCAATGCAGTGGTGCTTCTTGCTTTTTGTGTTGCTGTTTTTGTGAAAGCAGAGAAGGAGGCACCCAAACACTAAATACGAAGTTGTGAAAACCGCAGAGCTTGGTAGAGGTACGGTTGCCTTAACTGTCAAGTGAGCAAGCCTTGACTTTCCCTTTAAATTCAGCAGCCACAATTCTCTTAGATCAGTTTTATACCAACATCCATTTATTTTAGTGAAGATTTATGCCACAAGCAACACAAAAACAAGAAACAGTTTGAAAACTTTAGCAACCAGTAGTATCAGCCACTCTCAAACACTATCAAGAAACTTTATCAAAGAAGTGCAAAACCGGAAAAAAAACACTTTTCACTGTCAAATCAGAGTGATGAGCAGGAAGTAAATTACCACCACACCTGGTGAGAGAGGGAGTGTCGGGAATAGATGTTCCCTTCAACTGATGCAGTGAAACACCAGTATCAGGGAGGAGGGAGCGTATTTTCCCTACTGTATACAAGATACGTAATTTTAAACCAATGTTTTGGTGGAAATGTTGCCAGATGCTGGGGGGTAGACTTGACAGCAGATCACCCTTGGCAGTAGTTTGGCCATCTAAATCCATCAGGGATTAGAAATTGGGTTCAGTCCTAGTCTAATGTTGGTCCTTTGATGAAGGGGAATGGTGAGCACACAGAGTCTTTTGTCTTGTTTGTGCATCAAAACGATGGGCACACCGACAGCCAAACTCCTTTTCTGGTGCCAAAAGGAGAATAATCCCAGGGGCCTTGTGGGAAGCTGGAGCGAAAGGACAAGGAATGATCCATCCTACCTGGAGAAGAGTTAAAAGCCAAATTTTGTCCTTTGTCATAGTGCTGAGCTCGCTGTAGAATTTTACTGAAAAAAATTACTTTCTTTTTTTAAGCCTTGACTTCCTCGCAGTTTGTGCTGAAGCTGGAAAAAGTTTTCCATCCCTCTTTTCTGTTGTTGCCTTTTTACTTCATTTAAATTGGTTAAGACAGATGAGTTTTACTTGTAAAAAAACCCAAGGCAACGCACCACTAAAAGATATCCAATTTCTTCAGCATCACCACCGTTGCTTGGTTTACTTTTCTTGGACAAAAGGGGAAGAGCACTTTGCGTTCTATTTTCCATCATTCTTTGATGGAATTAAATCGGGGTTGCGCTTAAAGAAAAAGGAAAACCCTCATCTGCATGTGTTGTCCTCTATTAAGTGGTGCCAATGGCTTGAGTGTGCCTTATTTTCTCCATGGAAAAAAAGCAAGTGGTAGAGCTAAAAGGTAGAATACACAGCTTGTATCTAAAATTCCATAACTGGGGGATCAATTTTTGGCCTTGCAGACACATAACTGTATCCATTACAGTGGAAGCAGCTATATTATTCCTTAAAATGAGTCATATGAGATTAAAAACAAAGCAAATAATAAAATTCGAATTTGTGCAAGCTGTAAAGACTTCAGGGCCAGGCCATCTCCCGCTTGAAGATGGTGGCAAAGCCTCTATTCATGGGTTCTGGCGGATGGCTTGGGCCCCATACAATCCCCTTTTTCCAATTGTAGGTTCATACTTTTTGATCCTGCGAATTAAATGAGTATTTGCTACCCGCAAAATAAAATCCAAAGAAAGAAACTTGCTTTAAATAGAACGAGCTTTTGAGATGATATTAATAGCACGGGGATGATGAGTATTTCCAGAATTTAAGCACTTCGGCGTTATTTCTGCCTGTTTTAAGAGAACAGTATAAAATATCCTTCTCACTCTTGCATTGCAGAGATGTTTTCCACTGGTGCACTATAGTGGGCATCCAAACTTAATGAGTCACCAAAATAATAATAAAATAGAGTTTATTCGAAGCACGTGCCAGTGCAGATCCAACGCGTTGTAACGTCTTTCCAAGTTCAAAGCATATCTATAGGTAGGGCTGTATGTATGTGCTTGTGTGCATCTTTGAAAGCCATTAACTTCACAGCTGCCCATTTGAACGACTTGTGAGTTTTATAACTAGGCATTTACAGCTTCTGTTCCTTTGATTTTCCTTTTGCCAGCAGATTGCACCCACAATGTCATGCCGAGGTGGATTTCTGTTTAGCAGTGAAATAATGGAGTAGTTACAGCAGGGTGAAAGGAAAGCCTTGTGAGCTTTAAGAAATGAAGTTGGGGGAGGACTGTGCATCTCAGGGGACTGGTGATAAGACAGAGGTTTCCCTGTCTTGTATGCTACGTCCTGTCCAGTGACCAAAAATTAATGCCCTCTGAGCTCCCTCGGTATATGGGCAAGGGAGACTCAGGAATTCAGAAATAAAAACCAGGTCCTGTTTGGACCAACCTTCTCCGCCATGCCCACTTTCTGATAAATTCAGTACGACTAGATGGAGTTTAAGAGGTATTTGGGGTTTCTGTGGGACGAGCTCCTGAAGAGCTCCCTGCAGAAGCAGCCAGAGCCGTTGTAGGGGACACCTTGCCTGTGGTAGTCCCAGCCTTTCCCAGGCTTTCCCCAGGTCTTCACCAGCGCAGTTTGCCGCGCGGTGAATGGCATCGCCCGCTGCTTGTGTTGGCCACCCTCCAGCTCTGTCTCACAGGCGCATCCCCCCCACCGCCCGCATTCCTGGGGATTTGTTACCTTCTGGTAGCCAAATGCACAGGCGTCTGGGGCAGGGGGCAAGATTTATTCTCCAGGACTCTGTTTTCCTATTGTTTTTAAGTTCACAGGAGGCTCCCCGTTACTAAACAAACTTTACAACTGTCGGCAAAAGGGTCAGCCCCCTGCCAGAGCCCTTAAAAAAAAGATTCCATTCCTCGCAGCCAAATGCAGTTGTGTCACTCACCTCCCTCCCCTCCGTCCCCCCCATGGGGCTTTCAGTAGGAGGCATCACCCCTGAGCAGGTTAAACACCTGGCTTAGGCACTGAATTAGCGGCCTGCAAAACCCGTAAGGACAGGCTTGACTTTGCCCGACGACTTGCATCTCATGCGCTTGCAATGCTTTGCTGAGTTTTGGGCAGGATGTTCTTAAACAGCCAGTCCAGGGCAGAGGCAGTCATCCTTAGGGCTCGGGGGGGGTTAATGGGAGATGGATGGATGTAGGGCTGGAGTTTCTGCAGCAAGGATGGGATTTGGGTTTCTGTAGCTCACAGCAGAATATAGCTTTTTTTTTCCACCAAAGGAGAAAAAAAAAGTCCAGTGGAGATAGTTATGAATGGAAGCACTTCCAGGAGCAAACAATGCAAAGCCTGAAGAAAAGAAGGCTGCGGGGAGACCTGATTGTGGCCTTTCAGTACCTAAAGGGGGCCCACAGAAAAGATGGGGAAAATCTTTTTAGTAAGGACAGCTGTGACAGGACAAGGGGTAATGGTTTTAAACTAAAACAGAGTAGGCTTAGACTGGATATGAGGAAGAAATTCTTTATAATGAGGATGGTGAAACACTGGAACAGGTTGCCCAGAGAGGTGGTGGAGGCCCCATCCCTGGAAACATTCAAGACCAGGTTGGATGGGGCTATGAGCAACCTGATCTGGTTAGCAGTGTCCCTGCTCACTGCACAGGGTTGGACTAGACGACCTCTAGGGGTCCCTTCCAACCCCAAACTTCTATGATTCTATGATTCTAAATAATGAGGTTGTCTTGGAAAATTCCAGGATTTTATAGTCTCTTACTGCGTTGAGGAGCTCCCTATACGCTCTCATAGAAGACATAGATTGTCCAAAACATTTGCTTCCAGGCTTAGTGGTTTGGGTTTTTTCCCCAAGAAGTTTGTCATTTTGATGTCCCTTGTTCTTCATACTTGCATGGAGAGGAGCACGTAGGTTTTAGCAGTAGAGGATGGCTGGGGCTGCTCTGCATGGGACCACCCCTCTTCAGGTAACCAGCAGACACACAGATATGAAAGTAACAGCCAAACCCAATCATGGACTAGGGACGTGTTAATGGTCTTCTGGACCTTCATCTGGGGATGCAGGAACACGCTCAAGCATTGAGTGTGAAATTCTGGTTTTACTTCATTGTGCCTCCCCCGAAAACTGGTGGAAACTCAGCGTCATGCTTGCTGAATTAATGGTGGGATCAGTCTTGTAATACCCACCGTGAGGCGAAGGAAGGACAGTTATTCTGAAGTTAGAGCCCTAGGAAGCTCTGGCACAGAGGGGTTAAGAGCAGTTCCCAAACTCGAGTTCTTGTGGGCCGGAATACCGAAGCAGACAGAGCCTGCATTTCCCTGGGCCCTTCCAGGGCCACCAGAGCTGCTGAACGCTCTGCAGCATCAGGCCCACAGTTAGCATGAGCTGCCTGACCTGAGGTACTCATGTGAAAAATATTGTGTACGTGACTTACCCAAGCGCAGGCAATCACTCAGTCCTCGAGCAGAAGGGCTAAAAGAAACCTCAGGCGACCTAGTCCGTTTTTCCTCAGAGGAAGTATTATATATACTTAGATCATCTCTGACATCTGTCCAAATTCTTAAATCCTCCAGGACTGTGCCTTCCAGTTACTTACCAAGTCTGGGGTTTGTGCTTTTTTTGTTTTTCTTTCATACTTAAAAAGGAGTTTGCTAATATCATACATTAATCTCTTAAATCTCCTCTACCTCAAACGAAGCCAGCTCTTTCTTGTTCTCTTCTCGGCTGACACAGAGATCAATTGATTACCATTTTCTTTAGAAAACATTTTGCTCTTATCACATCCTTTCCCGCTCGTCTCTTTTCTAGACTAAACAAATATATTTCCTTCAACTTTTCCGTGTAGGTCGTGCTTTCTAAATCTCTTATCGCTCCGGTTGCTCTTCTCTGGATTCTCTCTCATTTGTCTGTATCTTAGAGGGTGGTGTCCCGAGCTGGATAAAGCAGGCCAGCTGATGGCTCACCACTTCTGAGCACTGTCGTAGCTGCCTTCTATGTCTTCTATGCAACTTAACCATTAATCTTTCCCAGAACTGCATTTACTTCACTTTTTTTTTTTTTTTTAAAAGAATCCTATTGACTCATATTCAACTTGCAACTCCCTGCTACCCCCAGATCCTCCTCTGCTGTGCTGCTGGTTTGTCGCTGTGGTGTGTTTGGGCTCTCTCATTTGTCTGTATCTTAGAGGGTGGTGTCCCGAGCTGGATAAAGCAGGCCAGCTGATGGCTCACCACTTCTGAGCACTGTCGTAGCTGCCTTCTATGTCTTCTATGCAACTTAACCATTAATCTTTCCCAGAACTGCATTTACTTCACTTTTTTTTTTTTTTTTTTAAAAAAAAATCCTATTGACTCATATTCAACTTGCAACTCCCTGCTACCCCCAGATCCTCCTCTGCTGTGCTGCTGGTTTGTCGCTGTGGTGTGTTTGGGCGTTTGATTTCTTGCTCCGAATTCTAGCGCAACACACTTAACTTGCCCTGCCTGCCGTTTGACTGATAACATGTCAAAAATCATTTCTCCCATTTGCTGAGATCAGTTTGAATCCTGACCCCTTTCTCCAAAGCCTGGAGGGCTCCTCCCTACTGGATGTCATCTCGAGATTTTATAATCGTGCTTTGTATTGCATCACCCAAGTTTTTAACGAAAATAATAAATATTAATTTGCCAAAGACCCATAAAATACCTTCCATTTCAATGTCACACGTGATAGTTAGCAGGCAACATCGTAACACCAAACTCCCATCCATGCATCCCCTGTGGCTGTGTTTTAGCCTTTATGTGACACTTTCTCTCCCTCAAAGACTTGAAAGCAGAGATTAACCCATCCCAGCTTCCACCTGAGACAGAAGTGCCCTTGCTGGCCTTGGCAGATAGAGGTGGAGCCTAACAAGGGGATAAAAACTGCGACTCACCTCCAGGATTGTTGGCAGCATCTTCAGGCCAAGGCTTCTTCTCTTAAGCCCAGCTGCGTTACTTATGTGCCACTTAAGGCTGTCCATCTTCAGAACTTGCGGATCGTGTAGGTGCTTGTGCCAGTGCTCTTATTACACAGAACATTGAATACCTCCTGCAACGTGAATGTTGCCCCAAGAAACCCACTCATTGCGGGCAGCACAAGACTTTGTTACGCACTTGAGTGCATAAATAAGAGCAAAAAACAGCGTTAAGCACAGTTTTTACTGGGGGAACCATCAGTTCTTTATACCTGTCAGGAGGAAGAAAGGGAGACATCCATCAAACTGTAATTACAAATTTGATGCCACAAACCTAAGCTCGTGGAGCTGCCAGGAATCTGTAAACCTTTCAAAGGATACGCCTGGTTTTGACATTCAAAATAAAAAATCTTTATAGATTTTTGTGGCAAACACTGATGGGCCAGCAGCTCAATGACATTTCTCAACAGTCAGGCAGGCTCCACACAAACGGAATAGATGTCCAGTTTTAGAAGGACAGGTTAATTACTTTTTGTGCTATGCCCAGGAACAAATAATACTTGGCCTATTTTACTTACCGAGTAGGAAAAGATGTTTGAGGGTGCTTGCTTTGGTTTTTTTTTTTTCTTTTAAAGGCTGCTGCATCCTGGCTTCTGCCTCCAGATAGCCTGAGTGTAGGTGCCCTTTCTACAGCAATAACTTGACACTACTCAAAATACTTGGCGCTGCAAGCAGGGGAGTGGAATGCAATGAGAACACTTCAGGTCTGAGGGCGAGTAAACTCCAGTAGTTTTGGAAAGAGAGGGCAGGGTTTGCCGTGTACGTCTCTCCCTCACTTGGCATTCACAGACAGTAAGAATACAAGGATTAACATAGTAGACTCCGTTTATCACACTTGGGTGGATAAAGCAATTATCTGTCTATCACGGCTGTAGTAAATTGTGCAACAGCATTAACATGGGTGGATACGTGGATAAAAATGCGACTCTGCTACAGAGGGTGCTGATACACAAGATAATCCTTCGAGTCGAACTTGTAAAGACTGTTTTCGTTCAGCGTTTATATCACGTTACTCCCACCAGTGTAGATTGAAGTGGCATCTTTTTTTATTGTTAACCACGTTTTCAGGTCTCTTTAGCCATCTGAATTTTATTAGTTAAGGTTGTGTTAGAAATATCCCACTTTAATCAAGTTTAAACAATCTGCTTAAAACCTGCTGCATGGATATAAACACAGTAGTCCTCTAACGCAGCAAAACAATCTGTTGAAAGATAGAGTGCAAACACGCACACATCCATCTATTCTTGCTGAACGGTTGTTTCTTCCATGCCTGAATTCCCGTTGTAACCGCAGCGTTCAGCCTGCAATACGCTCCTGGGTTTGGGGGGTGTAAAACAAAACCCAAAATGAAAATGCACCTTATTGATGTCTAGAGAGCAGAGCAGCGTAGCGTCGGAGGGCTCTTTGGCTAGATTTAAACTAAGCGCCTTAAATCTGGTTTAATGGCTGTGTTTACATCGCTCCCCCCCACCTCC
>NW_009259792.1:1439471-1442126 GCF_000687185.1 Egretta garzetta | reverse complement strand
CCGGCCTTTTCGTTCTTTTAAAGTAATCAGGTTTCGCAAGCGTTAAGAAAACCATCCCCTCCTGCCAGCTGGAGGGAGGCCAGTTCAAGGAGATTTTTTTTCTCTCTCCCCCCCACCCTCTCTCACCCCCTTCGTTTGCTGTGATCTTTACTGCCGGTCGCTGAGGCAAGCAGCAGAACTTGGTGGGCTCTTTGTAGGATAGTGACCTTTGGTGGGGGGGAAGCCTTATTCCTCAAAAATACTGCTGGGTTGGGATGAGGATAATAAAGTCAGTGCTCTCGCACTTCTGCGGGACAGCCCTTGCTCTCCCTCTTCCCCCCTTCTGCTAAAAAAAAGGGGGAGGAGACGGGGGAGAGCGTAACAGATACCAGCATGCAAAGAGAATTAAGGCAAGGACGAAGACTTGCGTGACAGTCTCTGTTTATGTGAGTTGTCTTTAATGTCTCCGAGCGGCGGTGCCAGCAATGTTTAGCTGGTTTCCTGGCACACGTGCACACAGATGCCTTTCTGTTGGTGAAGGATGGATAGAGGTGAAGGCAGAGCATCGTGGCGCAAGGGGGTCCCACCTGCTCCCTCCCCGACCCTGACGGTTGGTGCTGATGTTCTTAGGGGGTGTTGCTCAGCTTTGCAGAACAAGCGTCGAGCTCCAAGTCAGAATTCAAAAGCTTTTCAAAAAGAAAAGAGAAAGAAAAAACCCACCACCACTACAGCAAGGGGAGACCTTGCTGATTTACTGGTGAGCCGAGGCCGTACCGCAGCAGAGGGGCAGAGCAGAGGGCAACGTGGATCCTGCAAGGCTGGGATGAGCTGAAGAGTGGGAGGGAACCAGTGCTCCTACTCGAGCCCCTTCTTGCTCTGCTTGTCCTTTTTCTTGAAGCACCTTTTTGGTTTCATTCGTTAAATCTTCCGGTTCTGCTGTTTTAACACAACTTCCCCCGCGCAGGCTTCCTGGCCAGCTCAGCCCCCGCCACACAGAATCACAGAATCATTTAGGTTGGAAAAGGTCTTTAAGATCCTCAAGTCCAACCGTTCCCCTAACCCTGCCATTAATACATGCCCCTCATCGGTCCCCCGTCTGCCGGAGGAGCAGCTTGGAGCCCTGCTCGGAGCAGGCTTTTTTCGCCTCTCTGCGTAGAGAACTTTTGGGAGCAAGAGGCTCCTCAGCAGCTGTTGCCATTTGCTGAAAAACCCTGACCTCTGGGTCTGTGTTTCAGCTGGGTGAGTGCTTTTCACAGACCCCAGCTTAATTTTAAAAAGCACTGATAGCACTTTATATCCTCAGATGCTTTGCGATGGTTGAGTTAGAGTCATTCCCATGGGCACAAAGGGACACAGGTTACACACCCGTGGGATCGTTTCCCCTCACCCTTCCTGCCCCCTTCCTCCCTTCGACCTGCTGGAAGCTCTGACTTCGTCCCGTGCTGGGCAGGCTGCCTGCAGATTGAGCTGAGTCGACGTTTGCTGGAGCTCCCAGTAAGTCAGTGGGGAGATGACGATCGACACCAGAGATGCTCTGCGGGGCTTGACCTCGACGCTGCGGTTCAAACCTGCCCCTGCCTCCGCTCACCCCGGGTTGGAGCCACAGCTCCGGGAAGACAGTAGCGTAACTGGTTCCCCTGGGAGCTGGATCTGGCCCTTTTGGAGCCATACCAGTAGTCTGCAGACCTTCAGGAGAGCAGGAGTCAGGGAAGAAGAGCTCAGTGGGATTTTGGCAATGGGCCACGTTAGATCCGTTGTATAGGAACTGAGCCGATCCGCAGCGTACGTTCCTCTGTATTTATTTCCATTTCTCTGCGGTAGTTTCAGGTATAGGGCTTACCTGTTTGGGGTAAAAAATATGTCTTTTTTTAAGAACAAAAAGAGGCAGGGTCTCGTTTTCTGCCTGCATCTGAGTCACTCCTGTTGACACTAATTGGGCTCTGCGTACAGTCAGGAGAATAAGCTCTCCAGTCTAATGCAAACTGGTGCCCTCAGCTATTTAAAAAACAAACATCTTTTTTTTTTTTTTCCTCCATTGAGTGAATTAACTGCAGTTACTGCACCTATGTAGCTCCTTGTTTTATGAACTATAAGAACCTTTCCTATGCACAGCCTATGGCCTAATTATGTAATTATGTCTCTTGGGTGGATTATATTTTTCTTCTCATAATTGTGTCTTTACCCAAGAGACTGGAAGGGTTCCAAGCTTTTCCCTTTCCTGGGTAAAAATTGTTTGGCTCTTTTGTGTTTTGGGGTTTTTTGTCATGAACTTTGGATGGGATGCATTTGGCAGGACCGGCTGGGGGGAAGCCAGCCCGGGGGTGGCAGTTTGCCACAAGATAGGGTACGTAAGAGGGACCCTTGTGACTTGATTCAGAGATTTTCCCTTGCAAAGAGCTGACGGGCATCTTCTGGGCTTTTGCTGATTTATGGCTCTCTTATTTTTACCTCCAGAGCATAGATTGACACTGCTTTGGAGTGACATCTCGCTGCAATGATGTATTGTCGGGAATTTGTAACAGAACAATGAATATTTTTGCTTCGTGCTGAATGCTCAGTGTTACTCAGTCCCTGCACAACAGCTGCTAAGAAGCCTTAGGCTCAGGTCTCAACTCCTTTACCCTGGCACAAATGTGGCTCCCTCGACTGCAGCTTTACCAGCCCGGACCTGAAATC
>NW_009259792.1:1436433-1439130 GCF_000687185.1 Egretta garzetta | reverse complement strand
AAGCCCCTATCCGTATCTCCCAGTTCCATCTGATCCGTAGGACCAAATGGGATGAAATGCAGGAAGACATCTAAAGAGGATTTAAGGAGAGTTTGTGAGGAAATTCAGAGATCACGTAACCTATCTTTTTTTGTGGTGTGAAATCATCTTCTACAGCACGTACACAGAAATACGTCGCTAGTGTCCAGTGTTAAAAGGGACATAATCAGAGCGCTTGGCTCAAAGACGTATTAGTAGGAAAAAATGCCCTTTTTTTAAACCTTTTTAAAGCACTTCACCTTTGGAGAACAGTGGGAATAATCAAAACTTGGGTTCTTGGGCTCTGATGTGCTTCTCTTGAAGTCAGGGAAAGCTTGGGAGGTATAGGCTATAAATTCATAGTTTGTAAACTAGGTGTTTGTTCTTCTTTTTGCCACTCCTTAGCCTGAAGGAAAGTACCTTTTTCCATTAAAGTTTTCTTCTTTTTCAGTCCCAGCACTGAACCCAGAGCCATAGAAAGCCTTGGTTACTGGCCCTGATGTTCAAAGGATTTTTATTTTGTTTGCCCTTTCCTGCTATAGTCACTCCATGGAGTGACTCTCCAACCTTCACCAGCTGATGCTGAGCACGCTCATGACATACAGCAAACACAAACCATGGTGATATTTCATGTTGGGTCATCACCCTCCATTCTGCTTGGGATGTCCCAGCAAATGTGCCCCCAGCAGGTGAGAGCCCAGGTTCTTGCTTTCATGACCTTTCTGCCTTCCCTTGGCTCTTTCACGGAGACACCTGACTCCCACGATACTTCTTGTTGTTAAGGCAAAAGCAAAAAAGATAGAACTGGGCGATGACTGAAAATAGCTAACCCACTTGAGGGTGATAAAAGCATCTGTTGAAAATCTGGTAACCAGATCTCCTTGGTACCAGAAAAAAAAACCACACACACAAAAAAACTGGTGGGTGGTGTACACGGTACAAAGAAAGGGAGTCCCTGAGTGTCAGCATCTGGTGAGGCCACGTGTAGCATAATCTGATTAGTTTTCAGTTCCACACCCACAAGCTGAAAGATAAAAACGTGCACCCCTCCTCCCTGAGGAGGTAAAAATCTTCAAGCATCAACACCACATTTACATTCTGCAAGTCAGCCTCTTCCATGGCCCGATTTACATCTTGACTTCTCCAGCGGAGTGGTGGAAGTTCAGTGATGAGAGAAGAGCTCACGTCCCTTTCCAGTTACCACATCCAGCAGACTCAAGATTGCCTGGCTTTGATCTGGGAGCCATTCCTTCGTTTAGTTTAAACTGAAATGATTAAGCTGGAGATGAAGCCTCCTCACATCTTCTGCCATGCCTGAGATGTGATAATTGAACATCAGCGTCTAGGGACCATTTTAACGTGTCCAAGGCCGTCCTGGGCTGGCAAGCTGAAGCAGCAGTGCAGACACCGTCTGGCTGACTGCAGTTTGTGCTGACTTTGTTGCGCTCTCTCAGTACTCTTTTCTGGTTTGATTCATGTAAAATGGCCAAAATTGGTACTGGGGTGGATTAATGGCAATGCCTTCTGCCTCCAGAAACTAATATTCAGGTTGGTGTTTGACTTGAAGTAGCCAAGTAGCAGTGAGAGACCAGAATCTTGCTTGTCATTTTGAGCGAGGGATGGATGTCTGGTGGCTAACAAGTTTTGCACTCTGACAACAGACACATCAGAACAGCTCATATAGCTTTCGCCTATTAACTCTCATTTTTTCCTCAACTCTTCCCGATCTCCTTGCCTGTGACCTGATCTATTCCAATGGCCGCTGGATCCCACCCTTCCTCAGTAACTCATGGGACAGCCTCAAGTCTTCTTGACTGCATTTCTTACCCAAGACTGCCTGTGCCCCTAAACATTTTGACCCCCTCCAAGCCCAATCCATTCCACAAAATCATCTTTGTAACAGAGCAGCCGGCACTCAGTGCAGTGTTGCAGGCATGGGGATAGCTGTGACATTATTTTATTCTGTATGTAGCTTTTATATGGCTTTTTAATGTACTCACTGCTGCAGCAGATCACAGATTCTCCCTGAGCTATCCACACTTGCTGCCCTAATCTTTTTTCCTGAAATAAAATTACGCCTCATGACTGAGACCAAGGAATACAGCTTTTCTTAGCCCACTCCCCTGGGATCAGGAATTTCTCTGTCAACGGACGCATATATCAATGAGAGATGAAAAGCAGCTTGTGGAATGAGTTTTAAACATGTATCACATATTTCATTGCTGCTGCTTATGTGCTACTCAGAAGGCCTTTTTAGAGTGTTTTCAGCCCATACCTCATGGCTTCTCTGTCCTTAATAGGATTTTTTTTTTTTTCTTCCCTGCACAGGAATCAGGGCAAGAGATTTATTTAAGTTGCCTACGCTTCTTTGTGAGCACCTCCTGAATATGAAGGTTTTGTTGAGTTTCCTGCTTACTCTCAACGTGAGCACGTCTTTGCTTTTATCAAAGCACAGTAACCCATAACGTGCGAAGCTGTAATGTAATCTCATCTCACCGGGACATTTCACTGGGGGAGTGTGGCTCCTTCTGTGGATCTCTTTGTCACAACATGACTCCGTGTTACAACCCTAAATTTTAAATGTCCAGAAGGGGAAGGCAAGTCTGCCTTCGGCTCCTTGCTGGTTTCTGGGGACTTGCAGTTCCATTGATGCCTGGGGTCTTCCAGATGTGCATATAG
>NW_009259792.1:1417304-1436393 GCF_000687185.1 Egretta garzetta | reverse complement strand
GCAACACCCAAACCCACACATCTCTAGATCATTTCAATTCAACCAGATGTGGGAATCTTTCTTCTTACTTCTTTTTTCCCCCCCTCTATTTTTCCTCTTCTTTTTCTTTTTTTTCCTTCTTTTTTTCCCCCCAGCCTACACTGAAGTGCACTGCTATCGTGCTGAATTTTATCATTCTGTGATAGACCTAGTTCATTATAATAATAACAGACGTAATTAAATATAAACTCTTTTCTAGCAAAGCTATGCATGGGCAAACCGAGTGTGATGAGGCCAGAGCTGGGGGTTCTCTGGCACAGGTTGGTGCAGGAGCGGTGACCTACGTAACGTGTTCATTGAGTTACCTGGCGACAGTTAAATAGCTTGTGCACCGGTTTGTTAGTGCTTCTTTAGCAAAAAGGACACACTGTGTGGACACAGCACAGGATTTTTCGACAAAAATTCAAAATAAAATTCACTTTGGGGGTGGATTCATTCCCAGATAAAGTCACCCCTAGTGTGTGAGGCCAGAGGTAGGCTAATCACGTTTGCCTTATTCTGAGCCCTCTTGAATTTGCCAAAATGTGATTTGGAATGAGTAGAAGAGAAAAGGGGAGGGGAAGGAGATGCCTTTAAAAAACAGAGTGGAAAGTATGACTGGCAAGGGGAAAAGCAGGTACATAAAATTGTGGAGGACAAGAAGATGGAGAAGGAGAAACCCCAAGAGAACACTGACTGCGTGTGTGCATGAAAGTAATTTCTTTAGATTTAGCAGCACCCAGCTTGTACAAGTTGTAATTTAAATAGATTGAAAAGATAATGCTGAGGAGTACCAGGTTAGATGTTATCCTGTTAATTAAGCTGCCATTACAGAGTTTTTACAAGCCCCCCAAAAATCATTCCCCACTTAAAGTGATTGATACCTCCTGAAGAGAGGATTAGCCACCCATGTCAGCTCTAATATAGGGCAGCACCTTCTCCTTAAGGAGAAAGCTCCCACCTACCCCGTGCTTTTAGTCTGAGTCATCCTGGGGGAGAAAAATCACACTTCAAAGTACAAAATAATGGATCAAGTAATTAATTTTTTTAAATTGCTAGAGAAGTTTCTCCAAAATTAAATTCCATCCTGTTTCTTCTCATCTCCGAACCTGAATCCTTCACTTCTCTATCTAGAACCATGATTGCTCTGGGTCTAGTTTGGGTTTAGCTGTCTAGTACCAACATTGCTTTGCCTATATGTCATGTAGGCACCATGGTCCCAGTTAGATGATGTGAACCCATGTACTTCAGTTCTGTGCTGAGAGGTACCATTAAAAGGCATTTTTTTATGAGTGGTAGTCTGGTAGTTCCATCTTAAGAATCTGTGGCCTCATTTGTGCTTTTAAAATAAATTAACCAGTGACAGAATTGGTTCTCTGGCCCTAGGACCTATGGGACAATCTGACCGTGTCTGCAAAGCTGAACTCTCGTAGCCTCCAGAGAGATGGCTGTGTTCACACTGCTGAGGGACAACACGGGTTATGTCAAGCCACTGGGGATCATCTGGAAGGGTTCAAACCCAAACCCTACCAGGGACCCTTCTTATCGTTAAAAGCATAAAAACACCCTACCCAGTTATTGCTTGTGCCTGTGCCCCGGCGCTGCTTACAGGGATGGAGGCAGATGTGGTTCTGGGTTGCAATCAGGGCATCTGAGCCACAGTTTCAGCTCTGCCAGAGGCTTTTTGTGTGACCCTGGTCGGTAACTTAGGGTAAGATTCATTCCATCTAATGTCGACTACCGGTGAGGGTGTCTAATTAAACTAGTCGTGTGTGCTCCCTCTCTGATCAGAGAAGGAAGAGAAAGCAAATTCAGAAGGTGAATCATCCCGCTTTAAGACTGGTGTCAGAGACAAATGAGATGAATTGCCCTCTGGAAGTAGCTATTTCTTTCCATTAACTGTAGAGGAAGTCTACATTAGAAGAGTTTAGACTAGATGCCTGATTTATGAATGGCTAAAGTTAAGTAAAATTAGTCCTGCCCTTAATCTCCATGCACACCTGTTTCTCCATAAGTTGAATGATAGAAATAACACCTTCTGCACCTCACATTCAAAGGTGCCATTGGGCGAGGAGCATCCTCTAACTACTTTGGAAAGAAATTAAACCTAGGAGAAAAAAGACACCAATTAGGAAAGTAAACGTCTCAACGATGGTATGAGCGGTACCAGTTGGGGTATCTGCTGATTTTGCCATTTTTCCCCCTCTACATTTTGTCAGCCGAGCACCCCTAAATGAGTGTTCCTAATGCAGCCATACGGCACGAGGGCAGCTAGCCTGGTTTTGGGGAGGGAAGTAGGAGCACTGAGGAAGGGTGCCCATCCATGCAAGGCAGCATAGGAGTCAGTCTTGGCCAGCAGCTTTGAAGGTTTTCCATGCGATCCCGCTCTTCTCAAATGACAGCGACTATTTGTTCTTTGGAAAATCTCCCAGAGAAACGAAAGCTAATGACTAACTGCGACAGAGTTAAAGAAAAAAAATAAGGGGAGAAAAAAAGCTTGCATTTTTTCTCGCAAAAATCCACAACATATAAACCAGGCGTGGAATAGTTATCCCACTTGATAGCTTGTACTTACATACGAGGCTTGCTTTTGGAAAAGAAAGTTTGCCCCTTTAACTGCCTAGTGTAGTTAAAGTGGCAATTAAAAAAAAAAAAAAAGACAAAAAAGACCTTGTGTGGGTGTCCTCATAAGTGCTTATTTTGACCCAAATTGCAACATGTTACACATCTGTATGGGCACAGTTGTACTCAATAAGGCTTTCACCAGCACAACCATGCCCAAAACACGTATCACCCCACCCATGTCGCTGTGTTATCGGGGGTAGCTGAGATACCTATAAGTCCATTAAAGCTAATAACAGGTCCTCAGAGGCCATTTTGGGGTTTTTTTGGGGGGTGTGTTAAATTACTAAATCTTGTTATTAACGCTTTTATTTTATGATTTGCTATTTCCAGGGCACAGACAGAAGCTTGATGACTCTAAACCTAGTTTGTTCTCTGAACGCCTCAGTGATTTAGGGCGCATTCCTCATCCCAGTATGAGAGTAGGGGTCCCGACCCAGAGCCCACGGCCCTCTCTGAACTCTGCACCAAGTCCTTTTAATCCACAAGGACAGAGTCAGATTACAGGTAAGAGACAGAACCATAGGTTTGACTTGCACAGGCAATGGTAGCAATTGCTTATGGATATTTGTGTCTCGACTGCAGCAAAGGAGGCTGTGACAGAGTGAGAGATGTGTTCCAAGCAAAGCTAGGTGGGAAGTGGATTTTTCTATAGTGTTTGAAGCTGAAAATGTCTTTCTTTTTTTAAAAATATCTTTTTGCCCTAAAACCAAAATAGTCCAAAACCGTCAATCTGGGTAAATTAAGTAGGAATCTGGTGAAATTCTAACTGCCACATTGCTCTGCCTCGTCCCCCACGTGTGCAATAGTACATATTAGGATGAACGTTTTTATGCAGTGTTTTTATTTTGCACTGGTGTTGAGGGAAGCGGCCAGCATTTAGAGGTCTTTCAATTGGAATAATACTACAATCTCCTCACGTGGCGGTTTCCTTCTAGCACCAGTGCTGGCCACTGTTACAATAAAACAAGTGGGTTATGGAGAAATCTCCAAAGGTTACTTGTGAGGGTTGTATGCAACATTTATGATTGCATGCTGAGAGACAGATTTCATTGTGCTGAAAGAAATCATAAAGTCCCATGTGTGACAGATTATAAGACCGAAATAAGATGTTTAACTGCAGCTCTGCCAGAAGTCTGCAACAAAACTCTGAAGCCTACAAAATAAACCAATGTTGTCATTTTTTCTAAATTCAGAGCTGGTTATTTTTTTTTCAAAAGAGGGTCAAAACAACCTCTACCTAATTTTGGCCATTCCTACATTGAAAACTTCTGCTGACATATTTGTGTCTATCCAGGATGTGAAGAGGTGTTGCCCCTAAGCAATTCACTTGCTAGAACTGCTGGAGAACTTCACCTAGACACAAGTCCATCAGGAAAACTCTTGGAGCAATTTACTAGACTAGTTTAAAACTCAGTTTTGCTGCTCTAGTTGCATCTCTACCAGGAGACCTTTGCCAGTCTTACATACCAGTATTCCTTCACTGGTAAAGCACTCCTAGTTATAGACATAGTCTTTGAGTCAACCTAGGAAGATTTCTGGTTTCATGTTTCAAGTGGTTTTGACAAGATACCAGCTGAAACTTAGCGGTTTTAACAAAGTGTTGTGGCTTTCTTCTTCTTTCTTTTTCTTGTTTTTTAAGTTCCACTGGTTTATTAATTTGCAGTAAGAAAGAGAAGTAAGTGGGCTAATTTGAACCCAAAGCACTCAGAGAATTGAAACAAAGAAATTGTTCCCATGAGCTGTGGCAAAGTTCTCCCAGATCTAGAAGTCTAGCTTTAACTAGAATAAATTATAATAATCTATTAAATGTGTCGATAGTACCCATTGCAAGGTACCTGCTGCCCACCAGCTTCCCAGCGCAGGTTCTTTGGCCAGGCTTAGTGTTTTATTAGTTGGACATGTGAAATCAGGGCTCTTGTGCGTTATCATTTTCTGGGCAAGAACTGCCAAACTAAAACCTGATATTTTTTCCTAACCTATTGTCTTCTGTTTGGCAGCATTTGGGGATGTAGTTCCTGAGAAAGCAGGGGGAAAAACTGGGGCTATAATCAGCTTTTTTCCTTCTTTGTGCCTCCATCGTTTACCTATTGTGCAACACTATATCTAGGAACGAAGGAGGGTGAAATTCTTCCTGACCCCATCTGGTGATCAGCTTATGCCCTGAAGCACGAGAACTGAGATCCCCTTGTGATTTTCTTCCTAGCTAAGTGTAACCTCATATGCTGCTCTCATTCACGTAAATGCCTCCTGTAGAAAATGTTCTGCTGGGTTTGATTAATAGAGTACTTCTCTGCCTCGTTATGAATCAGCAGCAGCATTTACAGATCCGGGAGGTGAAAACTTCACATGAGCTTTAAATAAGCCTGACTGGAAAGAAAGCTGTGTGGCATTCGCTGTCTTCTCTGCAAATTTAGGAGTCAGCAGTTCAAAGTACCGGCTGAGATTTCACTGAGAGAGGGAAGACGCGGTGCTGGTAGGGCAGAGCGAGGCGAGCCGAACCGAGGAAGGCAGGTTGACTTTCCCACCTATTGTGGATTCTATGCTTTTCTTGCCGGATGAACTCATGGCTGTGGGATACTTTAGAATCTCAAATTGCTCTCATTTCCCCCAAAGCAGTGAGGACTCGGCTGCTTATTGAAGTTTGCGGTTAATATGGGGCTGTACTGTGGTCCAACACAGCGTTTGCCCTGTTATTCCCCACCCTTGCCTCCTCCACAATTTAGAAAAGTCAAACACCCAGCCCTCAAAGGCAACTCGTTAGCTTTCTGGTAGTCCTCCCATTTAATAGGGTGATTAGTGTGAGCATGTTACATGGGTGCGAGCTCTGAGAATTGCGCTGGCTTCCCCACAAGACTTTTTGGTGCTCTTCAGGACGGTGATTGTAATCTGTAAAGCTCTACATGCTTTGATGTTCCACCAAAGCACTGGGATGCTTTTTGCGGACAGTCCCTCCGAGTTCTCCTGGGATGAATGGACGCTCGCTGCCGCACAAACCGTGCCAACGAGAGACAAAGTTGATGCCGCAGACGAGGCACCTCTTTGATCAGGTGTTAGGTGACCATGGGAAATTGCTAAATGTCCGCCTGTTTGGTGTGGTGGTAGGGAGTGAGCGGCTTGGGCTGTCCATCTCCACCAGTTTCCTTGTTGTGGTGCGATACTCAGTGGGAATTACTCACTGGCGTCTTGACACGGTCACTGGGCTGGTATGGCTTGGGTATGTATTAAAAGGAGAATAGACCCTTGTCTGAAAAACAAGGATTTTTTTATTACCTTTATTGGAATTAACCAAGCATTCCTTTAGAAATACCTTTGTTTCTTAATCTTTTTACCTAGTAATTTAAGGGAAAATAATTAATTCCTAATAACTTTAACAGTAAATACTGGTTTCCTATGACAAAATCCATACTGTTGCTAGTAAGCACATAAACTTTTTTTGTTTCATTCCACCTGAGGTCTTGCATAGCTATTGAGTGATTAAAGCAAATAATATTTAAAGCCTGGCTCACCCACACCTGAGCCTGAAAGAACTCAGCACTTTGGGGTTCACTCTTGTATTTCTTTTCTCTGTCTAGGCTGTGTTTATTTTCCTAGAGTATCAGAGTGCAGGTTTTACAAATCACAGCCCAGTCAAACCTACCAGAGGACTGGGGCTGTGGCGGTACACAGCACAGAGTTGCCCTTATTCAACATGGCATTTTAACTAGGATTCTGCAAAAGCAACATCGAAAGGTCATTAAAAAACAAATCGTCCAATAAGCAGATGCCTTTGCTGAGGCAATGCAGATTCAATTTGAACCCCACTTGCTGCCCGTAAATCAGGAATCCTGTCCGTTCACATTTGGATACTGGTATATTTGCTTTTTTATTTTTTTCCCCTTTCCCTAACGGCACTCGCCCAACTCACTCGTGTATCCGATTACGCTCCCGTTCAGACACGGAGCTGTTGCATCAGTGCTTCAGTATGAAACGAGGAAAACTGTTGTTTTTCTAAAACGCAACCCGTGAGGATTAGCTTCCGTCAGCCAGGAAAAGCCACGGGCGTAATGGCAGGAATGTGGTCGGCGTGAGGACCCCGGCGGCTGGGCTGCGGAGACTGTGAAGTGGGAGTTAAGTGAGGTTTCATGCTCCATCACCACTGTGGCACCGTCTGATCTATAGGCAACCTGTGACTTTCATCACTGGAATAACAGCACTCAAAAGCAGGTCCCGTGAAGTCTTTTTTTTTTTCCTTTTCCTCTTCCCCTCCCCATGTACTTCGGGACATTACGCTTTCGTTTCTCATCATTTTTAGGATTGTAGGAAGCAGATTTAAAGGCTTTAGAGCTGGCTTACCTGGGAGTTAGCAAGGGGACACTTCTCCACTGGCAGGCAGGGACTGGTTGCAGGGACAGCATAAATTGGGTCTGCTAGGAAGACCCTGAGCAGAAAGCACCTTCGACTCTCAGGTGGAGGATGGGGATGGCACCAGCTGGGCCGTTAATTCCCCCATTCAGGACTTGCAGGCAACGGGCTGGATGCTGCCCTTCTGCAGAGTCGGGGGGAAGGCAGAAAGCCGTCTTCATCACGGCGCTGGGCTGGGCTCTGGGTATGAAGCTGTGCGACATCTGCCTCAAAGACCAGGGTCTGTTCTCCAAAACCATCAGCTGCAGGGCAGGTTTGAAACAAAAACTGTGTCGCTGGTATTAGACCGGCGCTATGCAAGCACCCTGCCAGGGGTTGGCTGTGTTTTACCTGGGACCAGCAGCACGCTGAGGCACACACCAGTTGGTAGCTGGTGCACATCAGTCTGAGACCGCGTTAGACAAAGTACATGGTTGCCTGGAACAGGTAATTCAGAAATAGCCCAAGTAATAGGCTTATAGGGTGGATTATGCCTACAGCCCACTGTAACGTGGAATAGAAGCTACAAGGCTCAGCGGATGAGGTGACGGAGCTGGGATTTCTGCTGCCATGAACACAGGGGTGGCTGCCGTCTGCTGTGTTTTATGCAAATTGATTGCATCCTCCAGGCGACTGGCGAGTTGCCATTGCGAACCTCCATTTGGTAAAGCTTGTCTCCCTCCTATAAAAGTATTCTAGTATTCTTTTAACTTTATTCCCCCCCTCCCCCGGCTTTACAATTTAGTTGCCCTACTGGCATGACTTGTTCAGTTTATTTTTTTCTTCTTTTAGAAATGTGACTCTTGGGGGAGTGGGGGGTGGGTGGGAGGAGAAATGGCTTTAGAGGTTCTTCAGGCCAAAATCTGGTCTCAATTACGCTTCTGTACATTGGGGTGTAACTCCATTGGATTTGACTTCACTGATTGAACTGGGCAATCCAGATCAAGCCTTGGCCTTTTAAAGATGCCTGAGGAATAGTTGGAGAAGAGAAGGAGGTTGCATTTTTGTTGTTGTTGTTTTGCTGGGGATGGTGGTGTTACAACAATAGTTGGGTTACTCATGCAGAAAGTCGTCTTGGCTTTGTTAAGATCAGAAGTGAAGATATTTGGTCTGTTTACCCAAGATAGCTCCAGACAGTTTGTTTTTTAGTATCGGCAGTAGCACCAATACAATCAGCAGCAGCCAGTGCTAGAGCTGGTGGCTGGATTTAAATGAGAGTGGTTTTGCAAAGAGCGTGCACGCATGTGACGTTGGGGTGTTATAGACGGTACAGAGAGGAGCTGCGAGCCTGTGATCATGCTCTGATCATGTAACTCAGCTTGGGAAATGAGAAATTGATTTTTTTTTTTCTATAGTAAATCTGTGTGCTTCATAATCCAGTGCCAAAGCAGTGGAAAATCTCATTCTTCAGGGCTATTTATGAGTTTTTATTTCTCTCCGTTGACACTTAGAACATTTCCATTGAAGGAAGAAAAGTCACGTTGCTGGAGAGCCAATGTCATCACTGGGAGAACGGGTCGCTGGGGTTTTTTTTCATTGTTTCTTTTTTTTTTTTTTTTTTTTTTATACAGTGCATCCAATCTTTGACTGATTTTTAAAACCATTTATTGCCCATTAAACATCAATGTCCCTTGCCCATTGACGCAGTCAATCACAGACCACAGGGGTCAAGAACCACGTGTATCGCCCACTGACCGTAAATGTGGCAGTAAAACCTAGGCACAAAATAATTTGCGATACTCAATATTTCCTGCTTTGGCGAGGTTTACCTGGCAGTGCAAACAAGACAGAGCTGTTTGTGCCTTAGTTTAGACCTCGCCCTGCTGACTTTGTTTAAGCCGAGCTGTGCCCAGGCTTTCTTAGCGTACACACGACGTGCCCCTTTGGGAATGAATACGCTGAAAGCTGTGCTTTTCTTCACACCCAGGCGCGTGTAACAGGAATGTTTACTAAGGATGACTGCTCTTAGTAATCACTCCAAAATTTTCAAGTGCAAATGCCAACTCAAAGTGGCCTCCTTTGCTGTCATTGAACTAGCCCTTCCCCAGAGCTGCTCTACGGGAAGGTAGGACGCTTTCTCCCAAGCTGTTCAGTGTATTTTTGGGGTAGTGTTTTCCCTTGTTCTCGAGGGATTCCTTTAGGGAGTAATCCACATTGGCTCTGCCTCAGAGCTCTGGGGTTTCTTATCTGTTCTGGGCTTTTCATGGTTGGGAAGATGTGCTGTGCCTGCCAGAGCACGTGGTGCTTCGGGTAATGGCGCAAAGCCCCTGGCCTGTAGTGACCTGGCAGACACATGTAAGCCCTCCAGCCAGAGAAAATGGAGAAGCTGGTCTTTGGCATAGCAGACCAAGGGAAACCTCTCACAAATCCACTAGTAGCTTCCTCTCCGCTGGTACGGCTAAATAGCCACTCCACGCCTTCTGTGCCCAAGCAAGGAGGAGATGACCCTCCTACAGAAATCGTTGTGTTTCCCCCACAAGCATCTGCTTGGGTCTGCCCCAGAAGCACTGGCAGCCCCCTCCCCACAACATCCCTGGAATCCTCCTTTCCCCCCCCCGCCCCAGAATCATAGAATCATAGAATCACTTGGTTGGAAAAGACCTTTAAGATCATCGAGTCCAACCTTTTACCTAACCCTGCCATCCCACCAGTAAACCATGTCCCTAAGCACTAAACCATGTCCCTAAAAGAAGAAGGTTTGGTTAGGTGGCATGTGGGACCAGAAGAGATGGGGCTGGTTAGGCCTCGGTGGCTGAAGTCTCTGCTCCAGTGGTGTTGCAGGGAACATCTGCTGGTGGGACCAAAGGGTGCCGCGTGAGACCCAGCTGCACATCCACCTTCGAGGACTAGGTGGGGCAGCTTTGGACTCTGCCTCACCACATTTTACTCTGGGGATTGTGCAACACCGCTGAGCAGCAATGCTTACCCTGTGGGCTAGCAGATCACCTGTGACTTGGCAAGGCAAGGGCATTTCGCTGCTCTCTCCTCACACGTCTGTGCAAACCGTGGCCACTATCAGTGAGCGGAGGCTGGTTTTAAGGCCTTTACTCCAGGATCTGGTGAAACTCATATCTTCAGTTTTCTAACGGGCCAAAGATAATGCTTGAAGACAGTCAGCCCCAGGGCAAAATTCCCCACCCTGCCTCGATCATGACCTCAGCCATGTCTTCACTAACAGTCCATCCTCCTTTTCTCTTTCTTTAAAATACTTTACAGTTTAAAATCTTACAGTATTGCACTCATGAAGAGCTAAGATCAAATATATATATATATATGTAAAAGAAATGTAGTAGTGCGGTGCTGAGGTTGGGATGAGCTATAGAAGCCATGTGTAAATTTAAGCTAGTTGTCGTAAGAATATATGATATGCTTTTGGGTCAACTGATGGTCCATCCAGCCCCACATTCTGCCTCTGACAGCGCAGTATGAGATACTGTTTTGAAAGACCACATGAGTCTTTGACAGACCTCTTTTTGGCCATTCGTCCTTCTTGTGTCCACGCAGGCATTCACACTTATGGATTAAGGATATTAGATATAAAACTAAGTCTAGGATGGGTGTTCAAAGTGGTGAGGGTGCCAGAGATGCCCAGGATCTCATGCCATGAGGATTGCACTAGCAGAATTGGCATGAACTTCCTGAAGGCAGCTTCTTTCCTGAGGTTTTCACCATCTTAGACCAAAATCCTGTGAAAACATCCTCTGTTGTGATTTTTTTTCCTAGCCTTTACCTGCTATATAATTTCCTTCCAGCACTGGAGCTGCCCTAAATGCAAAACTTTAAGGGACTCTTTTAGATTCGGAAGCAGAGGCTGAAAATCTCTTGGAGTTTGAAGGAGCTCAGATTTGATATTGTGCTCCTGACACATCATTAATTTTAAGATTGTTTTCCCAGCAAGCCTAGGCTTTCCGTTCCCAGTTGAAGATCATTTACCATTGACTGAATGGTGAATTATAGTAGTGGAATGAGGCAGAGAAATATGTCAATATCAGATATAACAACGAGCCGTCAGTCAGATTTGAACCGGCGCCAATCTATACAATCCTAGCCTTGAAATTGTTAAAACAAAGAAGTTCATTACATTTAATGATCAAGTGTCCTTCGGATTTCTGAGGAGTTTATGTTAACCACTTATATTACTCAGCTCTAATATAAATGGCAAACTCCAGGAAAATCCTCTTAAAATTAAATTGGAAAGTTGTTTTGTTTTATATATATCTATATAGTTATTTTGCTTCAAGGAAGTATCTGCTTTCCAGACATCTCTTCAAACAAATCATGTCTGAACAGAAAAAATAAACAAGGAATAGCTGAAACTACAAGGTTTTGCTGTGTGGAAGAGCAGGGAAAGGAGTTAAAAAAAGAAAAAAAAAAAAGGTTGAATTTCCTGAAAAAGTGCCTTTTTTATGCCATGTGGCTATCACGTTGCTGTCTACAAAGCAGGGCCTTAGCACGGTGCTCTGATACAGCAGGTTCTCCAATCTGAGTGGACCTGATGTGCTGCACTCAAAATATTGGGGAGGATTTGGAGGGATGTGCTACAGTTTCTATGAGCCAGTTCAGAGAGTGTTCTGTTTATCATGCAGTGCCCAAAATGAACTTTGGGCTTGAAAGTGCTTTGTTTTTATTAATGTAAAGAAATAAAAATAATCATTTATGAGGCAGTCAGTGGTATCTTTATCACCAGATATTAGCTGAGAGCAAAGGGTTTATAAATCCAACCACCAGTGAGTAAAACTGGATCTCCCCCTCTCTCACTCAGTGCAATCCACCAGTGCTTCAGCAGAAAATAAACTCTATTTATCCTTAAAATAATTTCCTCCATAGTGAGCTGTAGCAACTACATCAAATGTCATCGTTACCTTCCGATAGTTATTTCAAACCATTTGGCTTCATACTGTTGTAATTGAGGTGACTGTAGGCCATTGGGCCAGCATCCAAATGTGACATTTTTGGACGGATGCTGATAAGATTAATGACATTTTCCTTCTTGGATAGTATTTTCAGCGCTGAAAACACTACCGTGTCATGTTTGAACTGCATAACAACTTGACAGGCGTGCCAAGTGCTGACTGTAGAGTCTCCCCACCTCTGAGGTCCACTTCCTAAGCTCAGACCTGGCTCTCATACTTCGGGTCTGCTTATCTGTCTGAATCCACGAGGACTGGCAAGTCCTGATATAACATGCTGTTAGACCTGGAGGAGAGACGTCAGGAATTTGCGGCACAGCCGCTAGGTCTTTTTAAAACTCTGCTCACTGCTCCACTCGTTTCCAAAAAAAAATTCCTACGGGGAGGGAAGAGCACAGAGTGAGACTTGAAGGGGTTGAGTCCTAGAGGAGCAGGTTATGTTTCATTGCATCCTCATTCCTTGTAGCGCTGATGTGTGTATGTTCAGTCATCCCACCTCTTTCAGTTAGGCTGTTGATGCCCTACAATTTTTCTTTCTTTTAAAAAAAAAAATCTTTTTTTTTTTTTTTTCCCCTAGACCCCAGGCAGGCGCAGTCATCCCCACCATGGTCCTATGACCAGTCCTACCCATCCTACTTGAGCCAGATGACTTCACCGTCCATTCACTCCACAACTCCCCTGTCCTCCACTCGAGGCACGGGACTTCCAGCCATCACCGATGTGCCCAGACGCCTCTCAGGTAAAGATCGTGTTTTGCCTAAAACATTTATGCAGATAGGAACAGGACTGGCAGAGGCCACCTCTGTGGCCTCGGACAAACCTTAATGAGAAGAGCAAAGCTCAGTCGGTGATAACAGGGTTACTGCATGGCGGGCGGGGGTCCAAGTCCCTTTTTTCCTCAAGTGGAAGAGCTGCTGTGTTGCTCTGAGCATGTATCATTTGAATGGCTCTAGGTCCATTTCAGATCAGACTATTTTTTAATTGTGAACCTGATTCTATGAACAAATTATCTCTTTCCCCCCCCCCCCCCTTACAAAAGGCTGGTTACTTGCATGGTTTAAAGTAATTGTGATATTCTGTATTTCTCGGTGCTTTACTTCTGTGGTGTGCGTGATGTTAGGCATCCTGACAGATGGATGCCTTCCTTACTTCAATAGTTAAGGCTAAGGTTCGTTCTCCTGCATTTCAATCCAGTAGCTCAAGAAAGCCTATTTCCTTAGTTAATGTGTACTTAAGATGCCTATCAGAAACTAGCTGAGTCACTTTAGGATAAAGATTGGACAAATTGTGCTTTGGAATGATGCGGGAGAGAGGAAATACATTTAAGAACATAGACAAGACAGCAGCAAGGAACTGAGACTTTTTTTTTTTTTTTAATCAAACAAATGTACATTTACATACTGTGCAATTCATCTGTAATGGTCTCAGTGATAAAACCATCTGTGTGAAGTAATCTGATTGCCCCAAAGTAAGATAGAGCCTGTCATGGCACACAGTCACCTTGTATATCTTGCCAAAAATGAGGAACCTTAGGGGAGGGAGGCTCAGTATTAAAACTCCAACCTTGCAAGTGTGGAAATATTAGCAGCGTATGCCAAAAAAGCATGTGTAATGTAAAGAAAGCCTTTATGATTCATTAATGAAAACCAAAGAATCAGTCTTATTACATCTATTTTTTGCATGTTTGCAAGATATTATTATAATCTTGGATGCTGCTGCCATACACCTGTTTGACTCGCAGCCAGGTGAATTTCTTGCTGTCGTGTTTTCCCCTTCCACCAAGCTCACGGTGCTGGAAATGTTGCTCACTCCACTGAGCTGCAGCACTGACAAGCTGAACGTCAGCCAGCAGGCATGTAGGATTTGATTAGCATAGACTCCTTGATTTCTTTCATCTTGGAGGAGGGAAGCTTTGTTTCTCCCAACAAACAGCTGCAAAAACCTCTGCGGTCCTCGCGCGCGCTGCCTTCTCAGAGATGCCAAAGATCTCCACGTGGGCCGAGGGTTGGCGGGTGGTGGAGCAGGTTCCTGTGGGCTCTCCGTGCAACGCGCTGACTTCGTTCAAAAAACTTGATGGGCTTGATGCTGAGGAAATGCTTTGTTTGGCCCGAAACAGGTTCTCTTTGCGCCGGAGCCTCCTGATGGTCTGTGTTGTCAAATGGGTTATTTTTGCAATTGCCCCCAGCAATACCTCCAGGAGAGGCTCGGCTGGGACTGTGGCAGCTGTACCGCCCTGCAGCCCTTGCTTGTCTGTGTGTATTCAGACGTGAGTGCCTGGCATGTGGGCACAGGCAGAATGATTGAAAGACCTGGCTGTGTACACGATGTGGCCGCGGACTGAACTTTTCTGCTGGTACTCTACAGGCAGTTGCTTTCACGCTTCTTGCCCTTCATCTTTTGGGGGCTCGACCGACCCCTCCGCGATGCTCTTACCTTTTTCCCAGGGTGGGGATCTTGCTTCCAGTTAGGTTCAAGAATGAAAAAAAGGGACTTTGATCTTCAAGTTCCAGAGGTTGTCTGTGGTGTTTGCTGACATTCAGAAATAGAAAGCGGCGTTCCTGGGTGGAGGACAAGATCTGATGCTCAGGCTGCAAGGAGGCACGTTGCAGCCCCAGCTGCAAACCCTGCAGTTCCTCGCAAGGGTTTCTGCCTAGCAGTGCCACAGGGAGGGAGGGCAGGATCTGACCCCTTTTGTGTATAAAGTAAAGAGAGAAATGCAAGGTTAAAGCTGCCCCTTACAGCAACCAGTTTATCCCTCGCACATGGAGAAATGCGGATCTCCACTCAGTTATTTGATACATCTTTCAGAGGAGAACAGCTTTGGTGGGGGGAAAAAATGGCTGCTAAGAAACACTTAAAACATTAGAAAACTTCAGGCACCTCCAGTGCATGAGGGAGAAATTAGAGTTTTACAAGACCTTGAATAAAAACAAACCTTCCTTTCCGATACAGTGGCAGAAATCTGATTTTCAAGGCTGTTAAAAGTATACAAGGTAATTTAATGAATGCCATATTTACTGCCTGTTGCTTAACATCATACAGGAGGAAAAATGGGTAAAACTTCCCCCTTAGGCCTTGGACATCACACCTACAGGCACAGGACTTCCTACCTGCCACAATTTCACATCACCCAGCCTTTGCACAAGCCTCCATGGCTCTGCCTAGACCACTGCTTAAGTTGTGCTCACCTAGATGTTGAAAATACACCATCTAATCAAGCAATGTGTCCTTCTAAAGACTGATTCCTGGTTGTGTTGTCAGTGGCGGCCCTCAAGTGCGATTTTTGATGGTACTCCCATGACCAGAAACACATCCATGGCCAAAATGATGGTGTTCCTCCCCATCCTGGGATGGGTACATCTCTCGGTGATGAGGATGCTGTGTTTCCATCCCAGATTAGGTTGAGGATCAAAAGAGGTTTGGAGCTGTAGGAAAGGGGTTGACGGGGGACTGATATAGCAATTCATGCAGTTCTCCATCCCATGGGAGAGGGGAAAAGGGCAGCACGCTGCAACCCTGAGGAGTTACTGGGGCAGGCTGGTGTAATGTGGCTGAACTGGTCGTGGCAGTGTCTTGACTGATTTCTTTGCACACCTGAAACGTTTGCATGCGTGCTGCGGGCACGTGCAAATCAATGACTGCCCATGACTGTCAGACTTCAAGTACTCACCTTTTAGTCTCCAAAGAGGGATCAGAGCTGTATTTGCAGTGTCGTACAACTAATTAATGATGTGTCACACGTATCTGGGCAGTATGCAACAGCAACAGCTGAAAAGCGAAGCAGAAAAAGATTATCTGGCATCTCTCATGATGCAGATTTTGAAGCAATGATCTCTCTGGTGCATAAGTCTCGTGTTCATATCAAGAATAAATAAAAAATAAGCTCACGAGGCCATGCAGTTGGCTTACCTTATTGCACCAACTCAGTCATAAAAAGAGCAGGAGTCCCCATATTTTATTAAAATCTCTTGTCTGCTCAGACTTCCCCAGAAGACAGTGAAAGTTGGTGGCCTAGCAGATTAATATTCTTAATTAAATAATATCGTAGTGGAAACCATGGGAATATATGAACATGGTCATTTTAGAGAGAGTTTTGCCCGAGGGACATAGTCTTATTGCATGATTCATAGTGAATGCACTCAGTCTTTGTGTCCTATGCGTAACCAAAGTGCATGTGGGATGGGGAGCATGAGTGTCTATTATGTAATTAATGTATATGATTCATATAAATACACATCACAGCCGTTTTACATAAAGCTTTGGGACCGATCCAGCAAGTCCTCAGCACATGCAAGGTTCAGAGCAGGGAGTACAGGTCGGGCTGTTCCTGCAGGGGCAAGAGGGCTGCTCCGCAGCAGGTGAAGGAGGTCTGGGTATAGATGTCCCCAGGGTAGACATCCATATCTGAGACAGTCACCCTCGGCTCCCTTTTGAGTCAGTGGGGACAAACTGGCATTTGCAGGACGTGACCAGTCTGCGATGAGCTGTACTGGTCCCTGGCAGTGCCTTGGAAGAGCCTGTTTGTCTCCACGGGCTCTAAAGCAAGCCTAGGTGAGTGTTTCAGGTACAGGCATGTCTGATCTGATAGTCTGCTTTTGATGAGATGATTTAAGCGATGATTTAACTGTCCCATAAACATACCCATATCACAGCCTTGTTACACTTTAGTCCTGGTTTAACCCTGCCATGGTCTGCCTCACCCTGACCTCTACCTGCTCTGTGATTGCAGGGTTTGAGCTTGAATGTAATTTTGTTGAGACTACTGAGAAGGGAGGTGGGGAGACTTCTTCTTACCCTAGACATTTCCTGGACCTCCTCACCCTTCTGCCTAAACACTAGTCTCGCTTTTTGCTTCACCTTTGAGACAGAGGCTTGCAGGGTCAAGGTCTTAAGATGCTGGAGGACCTGCCCTGCAAGTGTAACATGAAGATGTTCAGTGCTGGCTGCAGAAGAGCCTGTCCTATGCAACTGTGTTTGACAAATGCCTATATGACAAAGGAGAAAATTAAAACCTAAACTAAATAGCAGGGCAAATCACCAAACCTACCTTTTCCAGCCCTGGGCTCGCACTCTTTGAAGATAGTTGTCAATTGGGGATGGTGGCCTTGTGCCACCATGCCCAAACTCTCCCATCCCACGCACTGGAGTCCCCACAGCATGCAGGGTGGATTTTGCTGTCTTTGTATTTTCTGTCATTGAATAGGGACACGCTGAGACAGGTGAGGGACACGCCGAGACAGATGAGGGACACGCCGAGACAGATGAGGGACACTTTGAGATAGATGAGGGGCACACTGAGATAGATGAGGGACATGCTGGGCTCAGCCTCTAAACAAAAGAAGTTTGCAGACCCATCCCTGAACAAAAATGGCTAGAAAGGAATATCTTTACCAACAAATTATACGGTGGTAGGGCCAGGGCTGTTAAACACCGATACTGTTAATTTGTCAGCGAGATTGGTTTTGAGTGGGGCTGGCCAGCACGCTCCCGAGCAGGTCCTAGCTGTGGTTTGGAAATGAGCAGATTCCCAAACCCATTCCCATGGGCAGTTCAGAGGCAGCCACCTTGTTGTGGAGGCTAAAAGGATTTAATATTACAGCTGTGGCCAGGCCATCTCGGCTGGGTTTAGAGCCAGAAAATGGTCCCTGACCCTGGGCTGTTTGAGTGTTGCCAAACTTTCCCGTTAATTCCTCTCACTCTGTAGATACCACCACATCATTTTAGACCATCCTGGACCTTCATCAGATACTGAATTTAAGAAACATTTCTGTTCTCCCAGCTCACCGAGGGCTGGCAAGTAGAAATGCAACCCTGCGAATGCTAGCCATGCCCTCATCAGTGACAATACTGCTCCTTTACATGTTTGAATTTTCATTCTTGTAAGCCTACAAATCTTAAAATAAAAACCCACATATAATGGAAGCAGCTCCAGCTGAACCTCTGGATTTAGCATTTGTATGTTAATGAGAAAGTGGCTCACAGTGATGGGCTGGCTTTCCTTGAGGTCCTGTACTAGTTGTGATCCTGGGTTTCTCACCCTGAACATGAATTACCTTGGATTTTGCTTAATGTCTTGTACACGCATGATCCTTACAATAAGGAATTTCTCTTTTGAGGGGAGGGGATTTGGTCTTTAAAAAATATTAACTTTAAGAAAGTAAATGTGTTTAGCTTCTTTGAAGGAGTTCAGAAAATTTAGAGCCATTAAGTAAAAACCGCTGTCATGTGAAGTAGCTATTCTTGCATCCCTTAATTCCTACTAACTTCATTAAATGTTGTGGGTAGTAGGGACATTTCAGGACGGAACCCGTAATAAGACAAGGCATCCGTGCTGTCTCCAAAATACAATTCTTTTCCTCTTTACATGCTCCGGGGAGCAGAGAAATGGTTAACACTGTGGCCATTGCCAGCCACGGCCTTGGTGTTAGCAGCTCCTGAAATGAATGAGCAGTTCACGCGGCAGCAATATTGTCTCAGGCTCTTGGCAAACCCAAGAAGCCAGCTCTGTTTCTGGTGCACTCACTACCCTGCGATGTTTTTCTTGGTGACTGTAACAATTTTCACTCTGTCTTCTTTTATTTTTTTTTGTAAATGGAAGCTGAGACACTCAAGGTTGTCTCTGTCTCCGTTTCTCCCAGCTAATTTTCAATGCTTTCCCTGCAAGGTGACACTGAGTTAAGGCAAAGTAAAGAACTTCAGAGAGCTCAGGTCTTCAGAAACAACCCGCTCATTTTGCTACCCTCCCTAAACTTGAAACTTGTCCTTTTTTTTTTTTTTTTTTTCCCTCATTATTTTTCAGTGGTTCTGTTTATTTTGTTTACCGCAGGTTTTCCATTTTTAGTCTCCTGCCCACTTGGTGCCACCTGGGAATCTCAGGGCCTTGGCACTCGTCTGTGGGGTTTCAGTAGCAGCCGCTCTGCTGGGTAGAATCTTTCATTGGAGTAATTGTCCAGAAGATGCGTTGCATGATCCCTACCTGAAGGACGAAGGCCAAATTTTTCTAGCGTGGGTGGCCTCAAATTAGGCACCTATACCCATATTAAGGTGGTAAAACAAGCGGGCTGATTTTCAGACATTTGAATATTATAATACGTGTCTTTAAGGACTTTTCATTTACTTAAAACGGCTGCCGGGAGAGGAAATAAACAGGAAAAAT
>NW_009259792.1:1410123-1417293 GCF_000687185.1 Egretta garzetta | reverse complement strand
AGAGTTTTATTTCTAAAATAAGGGATTTAAAAAATACTGAAAAGAAACAAGTGGAATGTTTTTAAATGGAATAAATTTGTTGCTGATACAGGCAGGAAATAGCACACTCCAATATATGTGGATGTATAGATATATTTTTATCTGAGCTTTTTTTTGCAATGTGTTTTATATTTAGGACACATATCAAGATTTGCATCTGTTTCCAGAACTTGCTGCTAACAGTTAGTAATGATGCCAAAACATACTTCAGTTCCAGCTTGAGACCAAATGATATTCAGGGCTTTTTTTTATTACTAATTTAGGGTCTGATATTAATTAAGGAAATTTTTCCATAAGTGCTAGGCCTTTTCTGAAGAACTCATTAAAATTATATTAACTTAAACCGGAATCACAGTCTGAGCATGTTTGTAATGATTATTCTTACTGACTCTGCTGGGTTTTGTAAACAGAATTCTAATTGTTAATGGAGCAATCAGGCACTCGATTCCAGACCTTCAAACGGCCAGATCCCGAGCCATTACCTAGACGTGTGCTCCCAATAAAGTAAGTAAGCTCCTAACAGGAAGGCGGTGGGACCGAGCTCTTCGTTCCATCCTTGTGCAAAGGCGTATGATGATGGCTCCATTCCCTTGGTGGATTTGCCGTTGGTTTTCTACCTGGGATGGAGCCAGCAGTGGTGGCTGATGCAGGACCGTGTGTGTCCTGGTATGGAGAGGGAATCTTAACCCCATACGTGGTACACATAGGGTGATCAAGAGCACTTACTTGGCTCGTAACACTCTGGGGCTGTGAGTCTTTGTTGCACTGAATTTGGTTTGATTAAGGCACAAGCTGAATTTATTAAATGGTTCCATCAAATGTGGGAGAACTTGGTCCTGCTCAGACTGTGACTGTGTTTGGTACAAGATAGGTAGAAAAGTATCTTATGCCCTCCAGGACTTGTATGGTTTAAAAGGGCCGAATTTTGCAAATCTTACACTAAAAAATACAATTCAAAAGGCAAAACCTGCTGCTGGTATAAACAGCTGGAGCTGCTTTGACTTTCAGTGAAATTTTCTCGGATTTCTGGCCGTGCAGAATTTGGCCATGCAGAATTTGGTCATGAGGGGAGCATTAGAGCTTCACACCACCTTTTTGAAGTGATTTAGTAATAGTTGTTGGCCCCATTTTACAGATGCCCAAATCTCCTCCCACCTTGATAGATGATTTAGCAGAAGAGGAGCTGGTGTCATGCCAGCGTGGCTGTCAATTTTAAAAGAGCATTGATATTGGTGATACTGGGCTGGTAGTGGTGACTGAAAGGGAAGGTAAGAAAGAGCCGTGCAAGTGGTTCAGGCTTTCTCTGGTTGTACGAAAGAAAACATCGTAGGCAGCAAAGGAGAGGAAGATGGATGAGATAAAATGAAGGGGCACACCTTCACGTGGCTCATAAAGGATGTTATTAAGAGCAAAGGAACTATTTCATATGCACAAGGGGAGGGTATTTGGGGACACTAATCTGGAAATCTCTTAATACTTGCTTTCAGACTGACTTAAAAAAAGCAAGGGAAGGGATCAAAGCAGGCGATGCCTTCCCAAGCTTGGGACAGGTTCCTCATGTCCGCAGTGGTACAGGGTCCCCTTGGGGGAACCCGACCCTGCACCCACGCGGTGCTCGATTGTGCTTCTGTGTCTAAGGAGGTTTTGGGGACAGCAAGGATCTTTGGCAATGGTGGAGCTTCATCTATAGAGCTCAGGGGAGAATAATTTGATATAAGGAGCTTTCCACAGATACACAGATTCATAGGTTATTTGCTTATTACTATAGTGAAGCCCATATGATCATCTGCTTTGAACCCAGCTGTAAGATTTCCCCAAATTAGTTCTCATTTGAACTTGAGGATAACCTTTGAGAAAAGAAAAAAACCGCAAAAACTCAGTTGGTCTTCATTTAAAAATTTCCAGGGAAGCAAAATCCACCACAACCTTTGGTTACAGACGCTAATTAAGCTCGCTTTGGAAATGTGGGTCTTATTACTAGTCTGAATTTGTCTAACTTTAGTTTCCACTCATTTGAACTTGCTGTAACTTTGTCTGCCAGACTGCAGCACCGATTTTTATTTCTGAGGTTCGGGTGGGTTCCTGTGGCGGTGACAGATACACCAAGGAGGTGGTCAAGAGAGGAGGTTGCTGTTGTGGGGCTCAGGGAGATGGCAGAAGCCACAGGGAACTGGACATCGTGCGATGCAGAACTGGTTTGACTTGCGAGGAGGCTGGAGGGGCACCGCGCAAAAATATTTTGGTCATTTAAGTTTGCTGTGGGTTCACTATGATCTATCAGACATAGAAGTTCCCTTCTCTAATCAGCCAAACTCCTACGGTATCCGCTGAAAATGAGTTATTTTTGGTTGAATTGCTAGTGGGACTCTACTTTTCCAACCCACCTGAAAAAACGCACTGAGAAAGCATTTTTCACTGACGTTGTGGGCTTCTGCAATCCCTTTAGGAATTTTTCTTCTTTTATATTTGCCCAATTGTAAAGTCCCTCCCATTTTTTCCAAAAAAATGAATTTAGTTCCTCACCCACTACCCTAGATGGAGGTACAGGAATAGGACAACAGGATACGCATTTCTCCCCTAGTTTGCATTCACTGTTTAACCTTTCATTTTAAGAAACACAGCTATAGTCACGGGGGCTTTTCCCTCCAGGTTCAGTTAGTATTTGCTCTGTCAAAAGCAAAGACAAGCCTGCAGCTCAGAGCTGCTACCCTGTTGGGTAGCAAACACCCAGCCAGAGAAGCCTCTTTGCTCTCCATGTTCATAATGATCCCATGGGCAAATTTGTGAATAGAGAGTCGAAACTGCGTTAAACCCTTGGGATTACTTGGACCTGGCAATGTTGTTGTTGTTGCATGAAGAAGTTTAGTTCTGACAAAAGAGGTATCATCCACTTAATGAAGGGGGTTCTGTGGCATTTTAAAGGTGCTTGTGGAGGAGGAGAGGAGTAAATGTGCTGTGTCTTCAGCCCTGTCTGGGCTATGTCACCTCCAAGCTTCCCAACTGTTTTTCCGAAAGGTCTCTCTAACCACCCACTTGACCTTTTATCCTGTGGTAGCCATGAATGTTTGCCGTAATATGTTATTTTGTAATATAGAAGTGCTGAGTGTAGGCAGCTTGAGAAAGCCTCCTTGGGCTCTTGTCTTGAGGGGAAGAGGAGCAACCGTGCTGAGAGAAGGGGAGCACCAGCAGAGAAAAACAGCCTAGGGGATTCAAAACAAGAATCAATTCTGAAAGCAAAATGGAGGGGTAGGGCATCTCACGTCGATCTTTCTACCTCTTTAACATCACATTTCTCTGGCGGTGAGAAGTGGAAAGCGGTATGCTTGCGTTAGGAGCAGTAGCCACAAAGCCTCTTTCATTTAGCTGAGATGAAAAGTCCCTACACAAGCTCTAGTGACGCCACATGCATGGTTTCCAGTCATTATTTTTAATGGTTAACTGGGCTATCGCTGTCTGATCCATAGGCATCAGTGCTCTTTTATGCCCTTTTCTGTTAAATAAACACTGTTTAGAATTGGCAGAATATCATGAAGCCAGCAGCTAAAGGTATGTCCACCTTCTTTTAGTTTATATAATTAGGCTACACAATGGGCTTGCTTGGAAACCAGGATTGCAGCACAGGTACACGACCAAATGTATAAGGCACATCACTTTTAGGTGATAGACATCTGTAAAACTACAGCTTGCCATATTTAATTCTGTGCTGAAATTATGTTCTGTCTTGTGTTGAAAGCTGAACGTGGGACTGAAAGGAGATTTCCGTGAACTGGAGATCGGTGCCCTTGCCAGTCCTTTTGACAAGGCTTCATGGGAGGTTTGGGCTTTCGCTGGAGCACCCAAGTTTGGCTACTGTAGGCTTTTTTTCAGCGTTCAAAGTAATGACTGTATTTTTGAATAGCTGATGAGCCTTTGCTGGACTCACCGCTGACCACACGATAGGCAGCGGCTGCTAATATTGTTTGTGTTGCGGTAGTGTCTGGAAGTCTGATCCCATTGGGCTAAGGACAATACAATTCAAGAAGAAGAGGGAAAAAAAAAGAGAGGTCAGCCCTGTCCTCTGTGAATTTGCACTCTTAAATACAGTACAACTGGTTATGAGATGTACAACAGAATACAAGAGGCAATTGAGGAAACACAAAAAAAGCCAGCGAGGTGATGGTGGTGGCTTCAGCCTCGTAGAGCCAGGTGGTAGTGAGCAGGGGTCAGAATTCTGGGAGTGCAAGGATGATATTTGAAGGAGCATACTGAGATAGTTCTGTGGCTCTTCACCTCCTCCCAGGCTTCAGGGGCAGCAGAAAAGAAAGCACAAAGCTGCTCACTACAGCTTGTAAGAAGAGGCAAGCAGTGGTGTTGGTCAGCGTTATCACTGAAAAAGCTGAGTGGGGCAGAAGATCAGCCCCACCAGGTTAGACCAAGGGTCCATCCAGCACCCATCACCTTCTCATCATGGCCAAAAGTGGTTGCTCGGTTACTCTGGAGTGCAAAACCAGAATATATATGTATTCCCAAGCTGTAGGGGTTTCCAAAGCTGGAAGTTTATAGCTGGATCGTTGTATTTAATAGCTGTTGATAGACCTCTATGAATCTACTTACCCTTAGGTAGGTGGGAACAACCCCAGAAGAGCCGCTAGATCAATTCTTCAGTTTCCTATAGGTCTGTAGTGTCGTAGTCATATAGGACTGACAGGGACCTCATGAGATCATATGATCTGTGCCCCTCTGGGCAGAAATAGGATTGAACATCTGCAGGTCATTGCTGTTCAGTGTAGCCAACAAGTTATGTCTATTGCTGCCATTGAAAACAAAAATAAAACCATGTCCCAAAGAAGGAAAAATCTCAGCCAAAAAACTTCATTAAGGCGGAAAAAGATCATTTCAGTGCAGTTAAAAAGTTAAAACTTAAAAAACAAAAGCAGTCAAAGCTAACGCTATAAAAGAATACATGAATAAATGCTTGAGAAGTGATGGGGGCTTTATGAGTACATTTGAAATATTCCCAGGTTTCTGAACGAGACTGCTAGCCACGAAGTGGGAGTCATCACCGCAGCATGGTGAACAGACCTCGAGCTGGGTGGGGTTTGTCAGCGCTGGCAGCGGGCAGGTCTAGAGCAGATACCTCTGTGGGAAAGAGCATAAAGGTTTAGATAGCCTCTAGGGCGCGGATTGCAAAGGCTGGGGTCTGGACTTAGGGACTGAGGGCTGAAAATTAAACCTTCTGCGAAGGTAACTGGTTTACCAAAGAGGAAGGGAAGCAAGTGCCTCAAAAACAGCAGGAGGGCTGCTGACCCCAAATCTCTGCAACAGAAGCCTAGAGATGAAATGGCTCATTGGAAGAGGCGTCTCACAGAAGCTTCGCAGAGGAAGTCCCCAGGAACTGTGATGTGGATGCTGGCATGGTCGGAGGAGCCACAGAGGAATCCTGGCAATGGGAAAAAGGCACCTCTCTTCCCCCTTTCTTCCCTCTTCCTCTCTCAAATGTCTCCCTCTAAAGGGATTTTTTGTTTGTTTTTGTTTTCATTTTGATTCCTGCTAAAAGCCAACCCGTGTTGGGTTTTTTTATGTGTAAAAAGGAGCGCAGGGGAGGATCTAAGTACCACCGGAGCCTAATTAGGAGCCATCGTATTAGATTCCAAAATTAGATAGGAAGCTGGGTTTAAGGGTGGTCCAAACCCAACCAGTTCCTAGTTTGGCCTGGCCCACGTAGGTGGGCCAAACTGGTTTGGAGTTGTTTTGAGGACAGGCTGCTTGCCCATGGAGGAAACCATTGCAGCCGCAGTGGAACTGGAGCACGGCGCCTGGTCCTCAGCTGGGCCAGCTTCTGCTCTCACCGGTCTGCTCGGCAGATGCGCTGGGGGGGCTTGAGTTTAAAGCCATTCTAGCTCTTGCTTTCTCAAACAGAGGAAGACAACTGAAGGCGATGATTCAGGCTGATTTTGTACGCCTCTTTTTTATTTCAGATATCAGGATTGCATATGAAAGTTTATTTAAAGCCAAGCTCTCTTTACTCTGTCTGACTTTAACTTTTTCTGTGTCTTCACCTGTTGAAGAGCTTATAAAAAATGTCTGATCGATTTGGCCTTTAATCTTTGTAACTTTACAGCAACTTCCAACAAAGGATTTCATAGTATTTTCCAAACTCTGCTACTGACCTTTGCCACTTGGCTAATGGGAAGTATTAAAATATCCATCTTATAGCAAGCAAAATTTAGCCAGGAAAATCAAATTATATGCCCAAAGTCACAAAACAAATCAGTAGCAAGAGCCAGAAGGCAATGCATCACATTTCCCCTTCTCAGAGCTTCGGTGGATAAGTGGGCTTTTTAAACTCCTAAATAACATACGCTTTTTTTGCCAATATGCAATTATCTTCTGCAATATCTCCATGATTTATTTTTTTACCAGCCTGGTTAGAAGTTGTCTAAGCTCTTTTTTGGAATAAAGCAAATTCAAAGACTAGTCAGGTTATCCTGACTTAATGACAGGCTTAGTTAGACTTGGGTAGGAGTGTTTCTCCTACAGCCTATGGCAAGCGCAAGGTGGTGAGTCTTAACTTAACCCTCTGTTACAGAATTACAGTATCTCACATTTGCCACGAGCCGTGGCCATTCAAGTGACTGTTACTGTGGTTTATCTGAGATGTGGTACCTTGCATTTTCAGTTTAGACCATCGACAGTGATTTGAGCTGCCGGTGGTACAGCCTAAGTTGCCGTACAGCCAACAGCCTAAAGCATGTTTACGATGTGAGCTGTTACAGACCAAAGTCTGTTTCTCTTTCTCATCACCAGTTTCCTGGGAGGATAAAAACCATATTCAGACTTTACACTATGGAGAAGAAGCATTTATTTAGAAGCGTTCAGAGTTGGGTCTGGTTTAAGCTTCAGCTCAGCTGATGAATGGTGATGCTGTGTGGACAAGCTTATAATGGATTGAAACTTAGCTTACAGTAGTTTGCCTTAGTAAGAAACTTGGGTTGGGTCTGAAATGAATGAAAAAAGAAATACAGAGGGCTTTACACTGCTTTTATTAAATGAGATTGGAAATCGTATATTGTTAAAGGGGTGCAATGATGAATATAAAAAGGGATACAGTGCCTCTAGCCCTGCATACAACCATGTTTAGCCATATGTCCT
>NW_009259792.1:1407743-1410085 GCF_000687185.1 Egretta garzetta | reverse complement strand
TTAATGGCAGTTTGGTGTCTAATGGGCCGTTAAGTGCCTGAATGCATGGACTGAAACCTCTGTAGGTCCTTGGACTGGTCAGTGTTTTTGACCCTTAGATACAAGAGCAGCAGCTCTAGTGAAAACAGCCCAACTTCTGCCTGCAAAGATTTCCTCCATCTCCCCGAAGCTCGTGGGGACTCGGGCCGTGCCTGCGTTGCTCAGCGGCGAGTCCTGCTCTGCGGCTTGTCGAAACCGCAGCTTTGCTCCTGCGATGCCGAGGGTCGCGATGGCCCCAAGCTGCTCTCGCGCTGCCCCATGAGGCGGGCGCAGCGGTTCGGCTCGGTGCTTGCCCACGCGCCTCCCCGCAGGGCTCCTTCGCACGCCGAGCCTCCTGAAATTCCTTTGACCGGTGGGTCTTGAGTCACGCTGACATGTTTGACAATTTTATCACGGCCTGACGTTACTGCTGTTCGTGTTACTTGGGGGAAATGTTATGTTCTCACTGTAAGGGAAAAAAACGGCCGTTGCCGGATGAGTTATTTTCCACTGTTTTCACTCCAACGACGTTATTTCGCCTGCTGCTAAAATCCTTAACCTAAGATGGAAGTGCCTCCCCGGTATCTCCCCTCTCATTCCTCCAGCACCCAGAAGCTCTCCGTGAGCGAAGCGCCTCATCCCCTTCGGAGCGGCTGCTCCCGCTCCAAACACAAGCGGCCGCTTTCAGCTCCCTCCCCGCAGGACGAGGTGTGCCTCTTTACCCTCCGAGGGGACAGGACCTCATGCCAGGGAGGATTAAAAAAAAAACCCCAACAACATCATGGCCCTGGCTGCGGACAGGGACCGAGGCTGAAAATGTCCGTTGAAGGGAGAAGTTATTTTGGAGGGGAAAAGTGTGGTTTTAATTGCTTAGATGAGGGGGGGTTCATGTTTTATGGATGTCTGGGGGCTGGGGAGGTGCCCTTTCTTCCTCTGTGTACGATATTGTTTTGGAAAAAAAAAACCCCAAAAATTGGACTAGCTACGTTTGTGAATTTAAGTTTTTTTGGCCAGAAGCGTAACAATTTGTAGGGTTTGATTTTTCTCTGGAAAAAAAAAAAAAAAAAAAAAAAAAAAAGGCGCTTTGAGAACAAGGCCCGGGTAACCAAAATATGTTTGTTTTTGTTTAAATCACTCAGTGGAGAAATCGTCTCTTGTCTATTGTTAAGAGAGAGGTTTAAATCAAAGGCAAATTCTACATATTCTAAAATATACAGACAACTCTTTGAAAGCAAAGCCAAGCAAAACTTTAAAAGAGACCTTCTCCTTGATGCAGAAGTTTTCAGTTAGTTTACTGTGCTGGGGCTCGAGTGGAAAGAAACAGCCTGAGAAAGAAATCGCAAATCCCCATTTCGGAGGCGGAAGTCGGGGAGAGCATCGTATTAATAGCACACGAGCCCATGCCACAGAGCTTCTCGTTCAGGGCTCTTCCAGCAGCGGCGAGGAAAAGGCTTTGCAGTTCGTGGGGATTTTTGTGTTCGGATTTGGCGGTGGAAGGTTTAAGCGAGCTGCAGAGCGAGGCAGCGGAGGGCCTGATCCTCTCATGTTGGGTGGTCCCTCCTACCGCAAATAACCCTATTGAAAACAGAGGGACTATTTGTCAGGAAAAGTAGGGTTTGTAGGATACGGCCCCAATTAGCAGCCAAATTCCTGGTTATTTTCTTGTGATAAAAACACAACTAGCTGTCACAGAGATGCACGTAGCATCTCTTTGGGTCCTGTTTGAACTCCTGCCACTTGCTCCGTGCTTCTTCCTGCTTCCTTGGCCATCCGAAAATTATTCCAGCACCACGCTAGCTCGGATGAGCTGTTTGCTTCCCTCCTGCCTGGGACTGATGTAGCCTCCAGCCCTTTGCTGTGCTTTTTGGGATTGACTGGGCTTGGGCTGTGTGTCCCCCCGCTCCCGCTCATGGGTACCCATCGGTGAGGGCGCCTGGGGGTTGCTCTTGACCTTTGGCTCCTGGCGGCTGGAGCATGTTCGGCGGATGATACACACCCCATGCTGCCTAACACCCAACGCATCATCCCCACCATAAATCCTGCTTTTAATACGACAGTCAACCCCATCCAGAGGATGTCCCTCCTGTATGGGACATGGTTTAGTGGTGGGATGGCAGGGTTAGGTTAACAGTTGGACTTGATGATCTTAAAGGTCTTTCCAACCTAAACGATTCTGTGATTCTGTGAATCCAGCCTTTCTCGGGAGATTTACTTAACGAACAGTTGTATCACTGAGCTGCAGTTTTTTGGAAACGCTCTTAATTGCCCGCACACGTTCGCACCCAGCGGGCGCCCTGCCCGACCCACGCGCGCTGGCGCAGGCC
>NW_009259792.1:1394172-1407532 GCF_000687185.1 Egretta garzetta | reverse complement strand
CTAATCTGAGGCACGCTGCCACATCTGAAGCCACTTGGCTCATTATGGATTTCATGGAAACTGATTCCCTGAAAGTGTTTCCATATGTGTGTTCCCAATATATCCCATCCTTTTCTAAATGGGAGTACAAACTCGCACACGAGCTGGAAATGGCTTCAGGATGTGACAGAGAAGTCATATGACTGGAGTGGCACTGTGTGTGGCCCTCTCTGAAAGACACGGTGTCCTGTGTGCTGGCTCCCATCCTACAGTAGATCCAGTTTCAAAGAATATCTTCCTTCCCGGCATCTTAAAAACTCTTAATCAAGACCCAGCAAGGAATCCTCTGTCCTCAGGAGGGATGCGTATTAGCTGAACGAGATCCGAAAGGAAAATTTGGATGGGGAGGGAAAAAGAGGGGTTTAAAGGGTGAAATTACAGAGCAATGCCAAGGGCTTCCCCCCCCTCCCCACCCCTGCAAAACATAGTTTCTTTGTGTCTGCTTGAGGATCAGATGGTATTTCGGAGTTGCTAGCATGCAGTGGAAAAGTACAATTCATGACAACATTGGAAACAAATATTTATACTGGATGGTTAAGGCACATTTTTCTGAAAAAAAAAAAAAAGTAAGTAATAAAGTAGACTGCTAGCCCCAATGTATATTATCTTCCCATTCACGGGATTTATGCAGAATTCTTGCACTGACACTCGCCGTCGCCGTGCATGCGTTGCCGCTTTCAGCCCTGCGGTTTCACCCCCTTGCTGTCTACAACGCCGCTGAGGTTGCTATCCAAGAAAAGCCTCAAATGTTCCTTCTGCTGCCTTTCGGCTGGGGTTGGCGAAAAACAGCGGCGGCTGAAATTCAGGCAGGAAAAAATTGGGGAAAACTGAACAGCAAGCGATACGCGCCTGTGTGCGTGTTTGTGCCATGCAGCGTTGCGGAGCTGCTAGGCTTATGTCCAGGAAACGTTATTTACTCTTTGCTTCCGACGTTAAGGCATAGCTGGCCTGAGACTTTAAACAAGCGGAGGGATTTTGATCTACTACCAGTTCCTTTGCACCTGAATCACCTGTGACGGCTCCAGGCTGAAGTCACTGAGATGAGATAGCAAGGACGAGAAGTTAAGAGGTTCCCCATCACACCGGGTCAATGGGCATCCACAGGTGGCAGGTCACAACCGCAAGCCAAGGGTGTACTTCTGTAAAGTGACCGTTTGTCCCCCTCCTGTGGTTCTCGTTAGAAAGGTTTATTAGTCCTGTATAAGTGAAGCCTCACAAGAGGCAATGTCTGTAGATGAGATGGTGATGATTGATGCTTCTTGTAGTGCCATTTCTGCTCCCAACTGTCCATCTAGGAGGGGGGTGTTGTTGCTTTTTTCTACACATGGGAGGAATTGCTAACCATTGATGTTCCTAAATTTCAGATGAGCTACCTCTTGAGGTGCAGCCACCTGTGTTTAGATGCATAGTGTCACCCAGCAAGACTTAGGTGCCTAAAGAAAACCACCTTCCAGTGCAGTTCGTCCAGCAGAAAAGTCCTACTGAGGGAGTAGGGCAGGTAATGATGGAACTCAGGCTGGAGAAGTGCAAAGAGACCCCAATTTTGCCGTTAAGCAATGTAACAGCTCAGCCTGGGAAACACTCGCCTTTATTTGCACGAGTGGTACTTTAATGGTCGCTGCTAATTGTGTTATTTACGGGGTGTTTCTCCCAGCAAAGGGCTTAGGTGCTGCACCATAAATTCAGTGAAAACACCTATCTGCAAATTAATTCGTGGTATTTTAGGTGCCAAAGTCCTGTTACCTAAATAGCAGGAGGCACAAGCGTGCAGTTTACCCTGTGAGCTGGGGTACTGAGGGACGGTGAGAAGAGATGCATGAGAATTAGGTTGTGCGTGAGGCTCTGAAGGGGTTAAAATGTTCCTTCCTCCCTCTGGCTTTTGTGAGACTGCTGTGCTTAATAATGTTGCCCTTTAAATGGTCCCAACTAGGCCTTGAAGTTAACACCTTGTTGAGGTGAAGGAAAGAGGAGGGGGGGGCCAGTTCACACCTTTTCTGCGGCTGTTGTTTGCCAGGAGACCTGCTTGGGGTAACCTGGGGAAAAAAAAAAAAGGAAAAAAAAAAAGGAAAAAAAAAAAGGAAAATGCTTTTTTTCTTTTTTTTTCATAATTTTTTTTTCTGAATTAAAAGGAGGGGAAGGGCATTAGAAAACACAGCATTTCCTATGCTAAATGGTTGCAAGTATCCAGGTGATGCGTGCTCACCCCAAAAGTAACCAGGGAGGGAGAAGCCCCGTGCGTTATTTCTGCAGCCCCGTGCGTTATTTCTGCGGCGCTGCAGGTCCCCGGCAGCACCCAGACACACGCTCGGTGGTAGATGTGTGGGAGGAACGTCCCCGAGCCCCACCATGAAGCTGAGCACCAGCGTAGGTTTGCAGGATCCAGACCTAATGGCTACAGCAAGGAAGAGATACCCAAGGAGGTAGTTTGGGATCCCTGGGAATTGCAGTCCCAGGCTCCATCCTGCAGCAGCATCCAGGGGGAAGCTGGTACGGCACCTCTGGAGAATCAGTCTTGCCCGGAAGGAGGCAGGAGAAGGATCACGCTGTGTTTGATTCACTAAACACTTAACTAGCAGAGGCAGACAAGAATTTAACAAAATGAAGAGCAAAATAACACTCTCAGCCTGATGCAGAAGGATGCTTTGGGAAAAGAAGAATTCCATCTAGCAAATAATTACTCCCCCCATCCAAACACGTTGCAAAGATTCCTTAAGATTGCAAAACTAAGTGCTGAGAAATTGGGAAATGTCAGTACTTACGTTGCCCGTGCAACTTTAAATCAGGCTCATTCTGCTTATGCATTGTATTACAGATTTTAATTACAGGATCACATGATACTTTTCCCACGGGATTCCTGTCTCATTCAGTGCACAGGATGGACAGTGCTAACTTAATGAACAGCTCTTCAATATTCTGTTTTCTTCTTGTTTTTTGCATTTCCTCAGGCCTTGCTTATTGCAGAGCATTAAATCTTGCTCTGAAGAAGGAATTCTTAATTTCTTGATGGGCTTTTCTCTAATATTTCTGCCATAGCATCTGTATACAGTTCTTTGCATTATTCACAGGGAAGAATCCACTTTGAAGAGGGTACTGAGACTGACTCTAAGGTCTGCTGTAGTTCAGTGCACCCTCTGTGTGTCACCTACATGATGAATTTTTTTCTGTCTTCAGCCTTCTGTTCAGACCTGAGCTCCCTTTGGCTTCAGCTGCAGCTGTGAATATTCAGCGCATGCACAAATCAGAAGCCAGCGTCTTCGCTGGGCACAGAAAATGAGAGAAGTAAAAAAGTGATTTGGAGAAATTTCAATGGAGTCACGTAGGAGCCGTGTGGCAGAAACACTTACAAAACCCAGTTTGCTCGGGAAAATAATTGGGGCTCCCTGGCCTTGTTCCCTTCACCCCTTCTGATTGCTTCCAGCAGTGGATTTGGGGGATATATAGACAACGGTCTTCTCTATTCCTCAACTCTGCCACATCTCCGGAGGAGGTCAGCTTGTGTGCTGCCTGCAGGAGGGCTCCTGTAAAAGGAATAGCATCTTCTCCTGTAATCGTGGTGCACATGGAGAAGTAACCTGAATGCTGGTATTCCCTAACGTTCTCCCTCTTTACATGGTAGCCTTAATAATATCCTTTTGTTTGCCTCTAGTTGTGTTTATAGCTTCTCAGATTTCTAAAAAAAGCAAACGCCAAGTAACCCCGCCTTCCCAAATTTTTCGTTGCAATATCATACAAACATCTGCGTGGACCATCATTTAGCTCCTTTTACCCAGGCTTCTGCCATTCCAGTGCATGGACCCGCTGATGGATCGATTGTCCATCAGGACTGGCATGGGGATGGGGGGGGTGTCCCTGTGTTTCAGCAATATTTGCAGCCATTTCAAAAAATGCTGGGATTTGGGACTCCTGGATTTCATTTCAGTCTCTGGACAAGTGTCTTTGTAGGGGTACAGACTCTTCTGCCCATTTTTAGGCAGAATGCTTGTGATTTGTTCATATTTGGCTGGATTTTCATGGCAGCGTCTCTCACACAAAAGCCACTCCTATTCCAAAGTTCAAGTCCTTACTTCAAAGCATGGAACTGGTACAGCTTTTCAAAGGAAGGCTCCTCAGAGTTTAAGATTAGTAAAACAATATATTTTTCCCAGCAGAAGAGTTTCAGCTGAAATTTTAAAAACAAATAAATGCATAAATCACAATTTAGCCTGAGACAGACGCCCAGCATGGACAATTTCAGCCAGAACATTTAAAGTCTGGCAAAGCTGTAAGAGACTGAAAATCGTCTCATCATGTGAAGTGTGTGGCATACTTCATACGAGGCGATACTATCAGCTGTAAGCAATCCAGGCTGCACGGATAATTCATGGACGTAGAAGTTAGGTAAGGAAAACCCAATTTCAATAGGTCAGTTAGTGCTATGTCCCTGAACAAAAAACCCCACAAAATCTAGTGTTTGCTTCAGCAAATGTCTTAACACTGAAGTTCCCCAAAACACAAGGGAATCATTTAGCTACTGGTAAATATATTTAACCATATGTAGCTGAATTTCCTTGAGACAGACTGTTCAGGGACTTTGGAATACAGCACCACTCTGTTTTCTTGCATCCAGTGATTACGCGTTGACTCGATGTGCTAGAAATTTCCCTATCAGACATTTGTACTAAGCCAAGGGGACCTTTTTTTTTCGTAGTGACCTTATAGCATAAAATGACAAAGCAAATTGCAATATTTGTAAGCTATAAAATGATCCTATAACCCTTTAAAGTAGATGTCAGCTTGCCGTACCCACAAGGAGTTAATCTGTCCACAGGACATTATGATCTTTAATAATTGGAAGCGATTGGCCAAAGTGCCGTAAACCTGGCAGAAATTTGTTGCCTTATTTTCTGCCAACCACAAGCACAGCTTATTAATTGAGAAATGCACATTAACGGGCATTAGCTGGCATCTGTAAACCAAAAAAAAAGAGAAATGGCCACGGGACGCATTCAGCTGTAAACGGCAGAGCTGCAAAGCTGCAACAGGTAAAATTGGTTTTTAAGCACGAATGCAAAACCATTTTAGGCGGCTGCTGGCAAATGCCCAAGTCTAGGGTTTTTAATGAGGCTTCTGCATCAAAATAAGTGAAACCACATGGAATTTTAATTGTTCTTATTCTAAATATGAAACACACTGGAGCAGTATTCTTGAATCTAGGATGTTAGCATATATATTGGCATATTAACATTACCACTTTTCTGTTCTAAACGCGTAGCGCTCAGAAAACTTGAGTGCCAGGTTACGTTAGGGAGGGATCAACTTGGAAGATTTAAAAACAATTTAACCTGGGCTCCTTCAGATGTAAAGGGTTTTTTTTTTTTAAAATATACTTTTTTTGTGTGTGTGTGTTGTCAAGCACAGTGAGCTGGTCAGACTGTGTGGGGAAGGAAGATCACTTGCTGTGCTTGTCGCCGTGTTTCTCTTTCTGGCGGCACAAAATAAAGTCTCTTCTCGTCACAGAAGCGTGGTTTCGCAATCAGGTGGCCCCGATGTAGGGCGGAGGATCTGTGCTTCACCCATTTAATCCAAGCTATCACGAGAGTGGGAATTCACAGATGCAAATTGTTTTCTTGCTCTGACAGAGGAAAAATTAGCATAAATCTTTAATCCTGCCGGGGAGAGCAATAAATAAATAATTTACTTGCACTGTCATGTTACTGTATTGCTGATCGATATCACTATCTGTCACAACTAGATAGACAAAGATGGGTGCCATACCCAGAAGAGCTGTTTATCTTCCCAGTCCGGCAAAGAGTGAAACGTATATAAATGAATATGCATCTGGTGTTTGCAAGTTAGAACCAAAGTCAACCTTAACATAAGGAGGTCGCACAGAGAGAGGAGGAGGAGGGTGAAAAAGCATCCATGAGATTGCACAGCAGGGGGGATGGCAAGAAGCTGAATTTTAGAGGTGACATTTTAAAAAGTTTCTGGACTGGCTTAGAAAGGAGGCTTTAGAACAAGCATCACAGAAAACTTCTTCTGATCTGCAAAAATATCTTTGCGCGATGGAGATACAGAAGGCTGCGAGCAAATCGCAGGGAGTGAGGGAGACAGCAAAAGGGATTTGGGCAAAAGGAGGCTCGGGGAAGCGAGTGTGCAGGAGCCATGCAGGCACAGCCAGGGGCGGGATAAGAAAGGGTTATGGTTATTTGGCCTTTGGGTAAACAGGATTGTGCTTTACAAGCAACAGTAAAAACAAACAAGTGTGGATTTACTAGGGTGTGTAAGGAGGTCTGTAGCCCCACATTAGAAATGCCTATGTGTGGTGGGCACATTCGACACATATGTGGTCTCTCGGCAGCACCCATACAGGTAACATTTGGATCTAACCCGGAAAGGGAGGTTGCCTTTCAGTGTGTAAAACTGTGTGGATAGTTTGTTATTTAAAAAAAAAAAAAAAAAAGCATTGGCTGTAAAGAAACAAAAAATGCCAATGTTCTTCTACACCCTTACACACGTAGCAGTTCTACCTTTGATTATAAAACTCTTGTTTAGCTTCTATCAGGGTAAACTAAGAGCAACTCTGTTCATGTTGGGAGACTTGCAATAACAATGAAAAAAAAAAAAAAGGAGCGTAAGTGGTAGCAGATTGAAACTCAGTATTTTGAGCAGCTGGGGAAATTATGTTCTAACCTTATATTTCCAGATACGTATCAGACCTGTTCACAATATAAAGGATAGTGTTCCAAAATTACAGCTTTGAATCTGGGTGGTATCGCCTCTGGCTATTGTTTGCAGTTGGGAACGAACGAAGTTGCATCAAGTAGTAGAGTGTTTGCTGTAAATGTACAAGTTATATTGCATTCCACCGAGCTGTGGTTGGAGAGGTTGATGGTGGAGACAGACCCATTCACCCGTAGGTCACTGATTCGGTTCCAGATAGAGATGATAGTAATCACATTGTCATCAGAGTTAAAAATGGGCTTTTACTGCCCATTTAAAGCTCTGTACTCAGTATCTTTTGAGACGGCAGATTATAATCCCCCGGTTTCAGGCTGCGTGAGTTGGACGCTTGGCTGGCTGTGGCCCAGGTCCTCCAGCCTGAACCCAAGCTGTGTCTGAGCTTTGCCCCCCCTGCCGCTTTTAGGTATTGTCTGATACTACATTGGAGGCGTGGGTGAGATGAGCTGGTAGAACAGGAGATAATACTGATCTAAATCACTAAATATGCCACACAAGGTGGCAGGGTGTGTTGAGTCTGTGGCTTACGGTAGCAACCACCGCTGTGGGTGCTATTGGGTGCCAAGGGTAGAAGGAGTGGAGGGCCCTTCCTGCTACACAGCCGTGTCGGCAGGTCAGATCCGAAGCCCATCTACAAGGAAAAGCATTGCTGCATCTTACACTGAGGATACACAGTGTTTCAGTGTTTAGCACGTCATTTTGGCATCTAGAAGATGCCGTATTTTCCTTTTAGGTAAATCAGATTTGGTAGATTGGCAAAGAGACGGGTGAACCCTTGCATCTAGAGCACTTTAAAGTTATAGAAGTGTTGGCTGGGAAGCTCAGAGAGAGCCCATTGGATTTCATGATTTTTCCCCTAAAGGGGAAACCCCGCTCTCTATAGCCCCCACTCTATTTATACCCCAATCTTTCCATCTCTCTCTCTCTAAAAATGCATATATGTATCTACTGCATACTGGCCAATGTGCTTCCCTTCCTCGTCCACTGTATTTCTTCATTAGGCTTTTTCTCTTTACCCCGATCCCTTTTCCCACCCCCTTTTTGTTTGCCACTTTTCTGGTTCTCAACACGAGCTTTTACCGTCTTTTTCTTCTGCTCTTGCCCATCCCACAGCAGATCACCAAGCTACTAACGTTTGCTTTCCAGTTCTGCTCCGAAGCTTTGGGCATTTGATGTGGGATTAGAAATTAGGCAAAATGAGTTTACCCATCCCTGTTTTGCGTTAGACTCCAATTCACAGCGTTACCATCCAGACGTTCACAGTAGCCATAAACTGTGTGGTCTTTTTTTTCAACCAGACTGCACAGACTACGTAGGAAAACAACTTCTTTCAATGGCAAGAAGAATGTTGGGCTTGTAATTTTCCATCGACTGCACTGAAAAGTAAAATCTACATCTTTTGCTATCAGCTCGGTGGCTTTGTCCATCCTTTGGATGCAGCAAACAATATTTTTCGCTCGTAGGAAGTAGCTGAGCAGATCCTCACCAAAATAAATTAAGGCAAGAAGTGGGGCTTAGTCACCCCCAGTGTAACTCCCCTGGTGTCAGTGGTGCAACTAACTCAGTGTTGCCAACTCTTGTAGTTTCATTACAAGTTGCACAGTAATTTCTGCTTTTCTCGAAACCCCAGCTCCCAGCGGCGTGTGCTGAGGTGGGAATCTCAGCTTTTGTGAGCAACCAGACCCAAGTTTCTCGAGAGGCTATAGCAAAACCCCAGAGACACGTAACCCTTAACGCTTGGAAACCAGAAGGCAAAATCAACTCCAAATCCACCTTTCTTTTTTTGGCTCTTTATCAATCTCTTGATTTTTGAGATGACTTTTTTTTTTTTTTTCCCGGCCTGACTTGTGACCTTCGAACGCTTCAGTTTGGCAATGCTGCTCCCTCCATTGGCATCGGTGGAGTTAGACCAGGGATGAGTTTGGCCCAGCACTTATAGAAGACAGGTGTATGACTCTGTTCCTTGCAATGTATTATTTGATATGATCTGCTGTTCTCTTGGGGGCCAAAAGAAGTGGGTTTTCATAGAAAAATAACATTCTATCATCACTTGATACAAAAAATGGTATTTACAGAATTGTTTTCCCCCATCTTTTGTTATAATTTTTTAGGTGCTTCAGAGCTGGGCCCATTTTCAGATCCCAGGCAGTTCACAAGCATTTCATCCCTCACTGAGAGCCGCTTCTCCAACCCACGAATGCACTATCCAGCCACCTTTACCTATACACCGCCAGTCACCTCAGGCATGTCACTGGGTATGTCCGCAACCACTCACTACCACACCTACCTACCACCACCCTACCCTGGCTCTTCCCAAAACCAAAGTGGACCTTTCCAGACCAGCAGCACTCCATATCTCTACTATGGCACTTCGTCAGGATCATACCAGTTCCCCATGGTGCCAGGAGGGGACCGCTCCCCCTCCAGGATGCTTCCTCCGTGCACCACCACGTCCAACGGCAGCACGCTGCTAAACCCTAACTTGCCCAACCAGAGTGACGGTGGGGGGGGGGAGGCCAGCCACAGCAGCTCCCCAACCGTCTTGAATTCTAGTGGCAGAATGGATGAGTCCGTTTGGAGGCCGTACTGAGATTTCTTCTGTAGCTGGCTTGACCTCCGCGAGCCAAAAAAAAAAAAAAACCAAACAAAAACAAACGGTCGACTAACTACGAAGTGCCTGTTTTTTGTTTTTTGTTTTTTTTTTAAAAAAATAGATTTTACAGACATGTGCAACTGTGTAGATGGGATGATAATGGCCATAAATAACACAAGAGTTACCAACACACCGCAACCCATGTTTCAGATTATGTGGATCAAAGCACATATTTTTATTTTTTTTTTCTTGGAACCATTTTACCTTGTTTTATATTTAAAATGTACCTTTTACACACACACAAAAAAATCACCCCCTCCTTGTTTTTTTCTTTTTTTTTTTTTCTTTTTTTTATTTTTGGTCTAGAGTGTTGTAATAACTAGTGAGTTCTTTTGCCAATGAGGAGAGAACGGACTCCCCAGCTATCAGGAGAAACATGGTGATGCAAGGCAAAGGCTGCATTCCCTTTTATTTTTTAATAAAAAAAAACCTAACCATGAACTCCAGATACAGTTGCAATCATACAATGTATGGGACCCTCTTCACACCCATAGTGCAATTCAACTGGCTTGTATTGGTGCACATAAAAAGGAAAGCAAAGATCCAGTTGCTTCCATTTTGCCATGATACATTCAGATGAAAACAGCTGTCCCAAAAAAACTCTGTCCGAGCCTTGCTGCAGATAACGGTTGAACTTCTCTGTGTTCATTGCTTTTTTGGTTTGATTTTGGGTACTTAACGAGTCTTCAAGTTAGGGTAGGTAGGTTTCCTTTTTGCTTTTGTATCCGTTCATTTTGCCTTCGATTAGCCAAAAACCAAAAATAACAACCAAAACCTTTAAAAACAGAAAACAAAATGTTATTACTTATGCAAAATATGAAAATGGCAATATATATTACCAGAGCCAAAATGGTATACATAGTATTTGTGTTCGGCTATGTTCTTTTTTTTTTTTTTTTTAAATTATAAATGTGTAAAATTTGAGGTTGTTTGCTAACATGAATCATCATATAACTTTAAAAGAATATTTATAATTATTTAATGACATTTGGACCTTTTAAACGTTTCTTAATGTAATGATATATTGACTTCGGTCTCTAAAAGTGTTTTTCGTTTTGGTTTTTTTTTTTTGTTTTTTTTTTTACTTATTACATTTCTGCAATGGTGTAAACCTCAAACCTTTACCCAACTCTGAAAAGCAGTTCCAGTGGGAACCAGTTTACAATATGACTTAAAAACGACAAACCCAACCCAAATGCATCCACATCAAATGATTTTGGATGTAGGATCTTTTTATATAACTTATGAAGGAAATATTGTGCTTAAAATATTTTTATTAGCTGTCTGGTTGCCTTCAACACAGTCTTGCCTTTTAATCAGTAGTTGTGGAGACACTGGAAAAATGGTAGGAAGGATGAAATATTTTCCACCCTTCCCCTAATTTCTTCTTCTCCCAGGATTTTTCTCAGAACCTCAAAATTTGAAAATATTCGTATTTAAAAAGTTCTGACAGCATATTTTGAATTTCTACAGGGTGGTTTTTTTTTTTTCCAAAGAAAAATCAAAAAAACATTTCAAAGCCTGTGTTTTACAAATAACGAATTGTTAAATATCTCAGAAATGGGATTAAGGGAGAATTGGTGAAACTTTTCCCCCCTCCCCTTGCAATTTCAGCCCACTCGATGGAATAAAAAAAGTTCAAAACTTGAGACAGAAACTGCCTGGTAGCGCAACACCACCCATTAGCATTAAATGCTAGAGCTGTAAGGATGCTGTGTTGACTTTGAAGCTGTTGCTGTATTAGAGAGACAAGCACAAGGGCAGCAACTCACCTCTGCAAACGCTGAAGATAAAACGTCACCTTAAAAGCCACCCCGGAGCTCCCAGGTGTGATACAGGGAGAGCAAATTGCACCCAAAACCCTTAACCAACTTGTCGGCCATGAAACTATTCCTATTTGAGCTGAGGGGCCCAAATTTTCATCAGCCCAGGGCTGCAGCGGCAAACGGGGAGGCGAGGTGGCATCGGCTGGGGGGACCGCCCTCCCCATGCTATCCCCAAGCAGGCGATGTTAAGCCTGGTTTAGCGGGATGTTCAGCATTTGCTGACAAGAGTTTGCCGGCGCTCCCTCCTTCCCTTGCCTTAGTCATCGCCGTTGGCCGTTCCTTGGCTGTACGTTGGCTACCTCCAAAGTCTCGCAATAACTCAACGGTGGGCATAGCCATACAGAGCCGGACCACGCCATCGCCGCTCGTTAATAGCGAAGCTGTTAAACGAGCTGACATTAGCATGCTACATCCCTCCGACTTGCGTGATGACGCGCTCTTAAAAAAAAAAATAAAAAATTAAATAAAGTCTTTGCCTTCTAAAGGTTGTATACCAAGTATGCTTAAAGTATAAGTAAGACACTTTTTTTTTTCTTCTAATACTTAGTTTTCCTTCAAAGATGGAAGCTGTAATTGATTCTATTTATTGTTGGTTTGTGGTAGCTTGAAGCATACCACTGTCCATTTATTTGTAACTGTAAAATACGTTCGTTAGTCTCAGCAGCACTTAAAAAGCCAGTGTCTGGTTACACATTTCAGTTTTGTTTTTTGTTTAGTAAGCAAGAGAAAAAGATGTACTGCCAGTGCAAGCTGTTTCCTATTTAATAAAAGGTACTATATTTGTACATTATTTGTTATTGCTGAGAAGGGCTTTTTAAGGTTTACTGTATGCATATTAAGTAATTTTTAGGGTGCTTTTGTGTTGAAATGTTGTTAAGAGTGGCTGCAGGCAGCAACCCAGCTTTATTTTTTTTTTTTTTTTTTTTTTTTTTAAGACTTTGTTGTAAAATTCAAGCACTTGGTTTTTGTTTCTGGATAAATCCAGCACAGACCAGACTTTTGTTTTGCTCCGTACCGACAGGACTCTGTTTGTGTCCCCGTGGTTTTTCAACTGGACCATTAGGGACAGACGTTGAAAACGTTTTCTCCGCCCTGTTGAGGCACGCGTGCCCAATCCGTGCCCTCGGCTTCCCTGGCCACGCGGGCAGGTGTCTGGCTCTGCCTGCTTGAGCTAGGAAGGAAAGGATTTCCTAAGTACCTATGGATGGAGGAGCACCAGCCCCTTGACTTTCCGTAGACCCCCGTGCTCCTGAACCCTCCTGGTGCCTTTGGAATATCTCTCCCAGTACGTCGGGCTGGTGACAGAGGGAGTTGTACAGGCTGAGGCAGCAATGCTCATCAAAGCTTTCGGGAAATGCTTCCAAGTTCACTTGGAAATGCTCTTGAGTCAGGATTTCAGACCAAAAAAAAAGCACAACCAGCGCTATGTAGTTAATCATAGCAGATTATTCGACATTTTGCAAGGTGCTTAGCATTGAGAGAAAGGAGTTTTCTCAACAAGTACGACAGCCCTTCCCTTCGGTGAGCGGCAATCTTTGGCACCGGTCATAGACTTAAAGATTAAAAAAATGGCCTTCTTTTACTTCCCACCTCTTTTCTCCTACCAAAGATTTACTTCCAGCACAACAGGCACGACATCCTTTTTGCCAAACGGAGGATTAAACCCTCCTCTCCCTCTCCTAAGGGTAACCAGATCAGGGTCAGTGGGTCGGGACGGATGAGTAAAGCAAATTATTTAACCCACAGCATCATTCGTGTGGCGTTCATAGTTTCTTTCAAAAGACCAGCTGCTGTGTCTTTCTTAGCATTGAACTTTTTTGCCAGCAGTCCCCCAAGCAAAGATTTACCGGTTTCCACAGGTACCATCTCGAGTGGGGAAAATTTTGCACTTTCACACTTAGCAAAGCAAAGCTTAGCCCCGCGCCGGGCAGCACGCGGCCAACAAGCCATGAGCAAAAGCAATAATTAAAACCTGGATCAGCCATGAGCTCAAAGAAGCCCCATTCTCTGAACCCCTGAATTTCTTGTTGTTCTTAAATAGAATGCATTTCATTTTAACATTTTCTGAGAACTTTTTAGATGTTTGTTTACTTCCATGTTTACAGATAACTCTTTGCTTTTT
>NW_009259792.1:1376251-1394114 GCF_000687185.1 Egretta garzetta | reverse complement strand
TGGGCAGGAATCCATTGCTGTGCTCTTCTGGTGAAAGACAACTCTGTAAGTCCTCCTGTCCCTTTTTTTTCTTTTTTTTTTTTTTTTTTTTAATGCAGTACTTTTAAGTATATCAGCCAAAACCATACTTTTACAGTAACTTTTGTTTTAGGTAATATGAATGACATTCCATTTTTTTTGTTGTTGTTGTTAAATATGCTTTACCAGTCTTGAATTTCCGCTGGAACAAAATATTTGTAGCATTTTGTGTAAATACAAGCTTTAATTTTTTATTTTTTCAAATGCTGTCACCCAAGATTTGCTTTTCATGCACATATTGTACAAACACACTCTGCTTTATGCCACAGACGATGATTGTGGATCAGTTTACTTCAACTTCAAAGGGACTATTTGTATTGTATGTTGCAACTGTAAATTGAATTGTTTGGCATTTTCTCATGATTGTAATATTAATTTGAAGTTTGAATTTCATTTTCAATAAAATGGCTTTTTTTTTTGTTAATGTTCTGCTACGCTTCTTTTTCTTCCGCTGGCTCCTCTTAGCACCAGGCAGGGTAAAGTATGTAGGACGCAGTGGTGGCCCCATCAATTTCTGCAATGCTTAAGTTTTCAATTCAATATCAAAAGCGAGTTTCCGGGTGGTAAAGGACACCTTCTAAAGCTGATCTCCAATGTTGCTTCTTTTCCTGAGTCTGCAAACTATCAAACCCTGCGTTTCTTAGAGGAGTGCAAACCGCTCCATTCCTCTTGCTAGATCGTTAACTCTGAAACCTAACAACTGACATTAGGCGGGACATTCTGGTGCTACAGCGCTGTGGGCAGAGTCTGAAGTGTAGGAAAAGTTGGGATACATTTCCGAACTGGGAGGGGAGGGCTTGGGGTTTATGGCACTTTTCCAGGACAGGGGTTGCGTTATCCCCACTGCTTCCTGGTCAGACCTGAGGAATGCAGTTACAGATAATCTTGTGATTTGCATGGCCTGAGGCAGGCATAGTTTCCAAGCAGCAAAAGATATATGGATAGGGAGGAGACTGGGGGAGGAGGCTATTTTTCCTCCAGCCTAGTGTCAGGGGTAGGAGGAGATGCATCTAATGAAGGTGAGGTTAAGTTCACCCAAGGCTGTCTGCAGGAGGAGAGGAGAGGACAGGAGTTGTTTGCAAGCTTGTGCCTGGTTTCATAGTAAGTTCTTATCCTTTTCACCTATTTCTTGAGTTTGCAAAAGAGAAATAATTTCACTGAGAGGCATGAGGTTCTGATCATTGCAAGACACCTTTAACTCTGAAGTTTAAATGTCACTAATACTGATTTTGTGAGCTCTGCTGGCTTTACCATGGATCTACATAGTTTTTGCGTGGTGGTTGAAGATTGAGATAATGTTTGGGGGTTTTCAAGGGTGCTTTCATTCCAGCCCATAAACCGAGTACTAATTTTAGGGAAGGTTTATCCAAGAGTGAGGGACCAAGCAAACCAATCAATGCTCTGTGGTAATTGCTGTATAAATTGTTTGGGGGGGACTCATGCTACAAACATTAGTGCCAAGACTTTCTGCTGCCCTCTGGTACACAGGTTAACCCATCATGGCTAGTCAGAGCACAGAGGGACATTCATTATATGCTTGCTTTCACGGTCACGTAATTCAGGTGCTCATAAGGCGAAATAAACCATTTTTCTCCATTTTGTATGGTCAAGTGGTGGAACAGGGGCCTAGGGAGGTTGTGCCACCTCTGTTCTTGGAGGTTTACAGGACCCAACTGGGTAGAGCATGGAGCAACCTGGTCTGACCCCAGAGGTGAAACTGAGCAGAAGGTTGGGCTGGAGACCTCCCACGGTCCCCTCCCAATTAGCCCATGGCCCTGTGAGTCAGGCTAGGAGGTATCTGCTACAGGTTGTTGTCTAAGCTAAAAACTGCTTGCGTGACTGTACGGATAACATATATTCAGATAAAACCAATCTGAATAAAGATGTTTGACAGGATGAAAGTCTTCCATAGGCAGGTTATTGAGGAGTTAACAATGATCCCTCTATCTTTTGTTGGTTTCTGGCACATTTCTCTGGGATATCTACGGCAGCACAAGGGTTGGAAAAGCCAAATCATCACTCTGATCCAGTACAGCAATTCCCATCATATGTCATGCTGGGGGTGTTGCGTTTTGATGTTTTGCTTCATTTGCCCTCTTGCAGCTTGAGAAGGTGACTCTCGTTCTCTTGCCTTAGCCAGAAACCAACCACTTGGCAAAATGACCACCACTGGTCTGCGTGGAGGACTGTCTGATATGGAGACATGTGGAACAGTGGGGGGAGATTGAACTCAAAGTACTTTGAAGAGATAATAATTTAAAAACGCTTCCTACAGGGGGTGGTGACCGTTGTCTTCCCCATCTTTTTTGGTGTCAGTGAATAGCTTCTTGCTTTTGGGTTGTGAGGGTTGAACGTCAACTCTTGATCGCTGGAGTCAGGCCTGTGCAGTGTGCATACAGCGGGCAGCATCTCGTGCTGCCTTTCCCTGTTGGCCTTGAGTTTAATTTTTTAATTTCCTGTGGCTGCGAGCAACACCAGAGGGGCTCAGAGCAGCCACGTGTTGGCAGCCACAGGCCTAAATCAGCCTTTTTTGTGCCTAAAACGAGATCTTGGGGAGAGGCGGGGGAGAGAAGGAGCAGGGTCTGACTTTATGGTTCAGCACCAAGCCCGGTGCTGGCACCAAATAAAAAAAATTCATCAAGCTGTTTACTGGCAAAAGGAGAAAATAACCTCGGTTATATGTCCAAGGATTGACGTGTACCACCTAGTTACCTTCAGTGTGGTCAGGAGGAAATGAATCAGTATTTTGGGGTGGAATCCCTCCCCTAGGCAACTGCTCATGGATGGCCGATGATAAATCACAGCAGTGCTCTGCAGCACCTGGGTGGGGGGATCACGCTAGATCATATATTTGGGTAGGAGAGGGCATGGTGCAGTGTGGGTCAGGCCCTCACCTGCAGAGAACAGCCCAAGAGCATTATTTGCCAGAAATATTTGTTGGATGGGTTAAAATTGTAAGCAAATCCGGCAGAAACCCATAATCTTTGGATAGGCGGTTGGGATGACTGTGGTGAATAAAATCGTGGGAGCAGGTTGAACATTTCTACTCAAAATCTTGAAGAAAAGTTTTAGCATGAGCTTAAAGGAAAAAACTAAGTATTTAGCATTCAGAAGGGTTGCCTTTGGCCTTCCATAATTATAATCTTTTCCCTGTAGATCTACTGGTGCAGTATCAGTCTGGGATGTATGGAGCTGGTCCCATGGGGTCTCTTTGTGATACCTATATGAGCTTGGAGGGGGGGACGTTGGCATCTGCTCCTCTGGGAATAGGAAGCTGTTGGCCCCAGTAACAGATAAGGCTGTGGGATATAAAAAGAACAAAGCCTAAACTTCCAAAAGCACCTGGTGATCTGATGCCATGCAAACAAAGTAACTTGGCACCTGCGACATAATTTAAAATTGAAGTTCTCAGGCCTGCCCTGCTCCTTTCATGCAGATTAATTGCATATATTACTTAGGGTAGAGGCAACCTGCTTTCCTAGTGTCGGCTGTGTTACCTAAATAACAAGTGGACTTGAATTTCCCTCGTTGGGAATTCAAGTGGACTTGAATTTCCCTGCTGCAGTTTTGGTGAGAGAATAAAAAAAAAAAAAAAAAATCCCTAAAGTTATATTTGTAAGAACTTGTAAAGATGAGACAAATGAGCTTTTGTTCTGTAGCTGAGAAATTTCAGCATTGTTTGTGATTCTTCAGGCAGCTTTGGACTCCTCCTTTTATGCCTCAGTTTCCCTAAATATAGAACAGGGAATTTACTATTTCCCTACTTTGTCAGGGTGTCCCGTGGACTCAGTGTTTATAGAGAGTTTTGAACTTTTTTTGTTGTTGTTGTTCAGCATTTTTTACTACAAATTCAGTGTTTGGTCTCACACCATTGGACAGTGTCCTTTGAAACAGCACATTTCTAAACCACATGTTTAGAAAAATTGACCCAGTTTCCAGACTGCTGATCTGGTCGAAAAACAATGTGGAGTTAAGGCCAAGTTGTGCTGTCTCAACAGATTTACTCAGGATTTGCAGTGGGGCAGGAAGAAAAACAGAGATCGCTGCAATCCGTGGAGGCAGCCCTTGGCCGCTGCCTCCCGGCAGCTCGCTCGGGATGAGCAGCTGGAGCTTGCGGGATGTCCCAACACTTAGAGAAAAGCAAACAACCCATGTTAAAGTTGATACGCCGCAGCAACTTGCCAATGATTAATGTTCACCGCGAGGCCAAATTCAGATGGTGATTACGCCAGTAGAGATCAGCTGAAGTCCCTCTATTAATAGCCCCACGGTTTTGGACGCCAGCATTTTTCAACCCGTAAATGTGGGTGTTATCAATGAAGGGTCACTGAAATGCTGGTTGGAAGGGGTTTCCATGTGTCTCCTGGTCCAAGGGAGGCTTGATGCAGGACCACCGCCACCAGATCTGCTCAGCGTGGCTGTGTTCAGCATGTCTTGAAACCCTCTAAGCTTGGAGCTGGAGCTGGGGCTTCAGCAGAGCATCTCATCCCCACGCTTCTCCTAACATCCACCTTCAGCCTCCCAAAGTGCAATTGCTGACTTTTCCCCCAGCCTCAGGGTTTGGATTTTTCCCTGCTGCTGGGTTTGGGCACACAAGGATTTAAAGCCTTGTTGCCCATCTGTAGGAGCCCAATGCTTAGTGACCTCTCCTTTCCACCCCTTCGTTTGTATTCCTCCTGGCTGGGACTTCAGAGCACTATTAAAAATAAAGTCAGAGCCTAAACACCAAGGCAACCCCTCACCCCCCAGCTTGTTTACTTTTTCATTTCCGCAGTTGGAAAAAGAAGTCCTTAGTAGCTGAAAACGATGCTGTTACATCCAAAGGCTGTGAGATAGCTTCTCCCAGGAAAGCACGATTTTTATCCCTGCTCTGGGGTATGCAAGGCCAGTTAGCAAACATCAGGAAATAGGAAGGAAAGACCGTGGTGGAAGGGAAAATAACCCCAAATAATCCAGACAGATCTCAGGAAACCTGGATGCGAAGAGTCTTTGTCCTTTCATTGCCAGTAGTGGTGTTCTCCTAACAGAGCAGGATGTTCTCATCTTTTAATAATAGCCAGGCCAGATGCTAAGGTCTCTTCTAACAAATACTGTATAAGTGAGAAGGAGAACAGCTGATTTCTGTTAAGATGAGCACACCAGGAGAATAAGCCAAAAAAAGTATGAGAAATCTCCCGAGGTCTTTCTTTGCAATGCTGCTTGGCAGCTAGGTCTCAAAGTCGGGAGTGCAAATCTAGTCTGTGCTTCTGTCCCTTCGCTGATCAGTCACCGCGCGTCGAGCGGTGATTCCTGCGCCGCTCAGGGGTTTGGAGCAGCACTGGCGGGGATTTCCCCCTCTACTTTAAAAACTTGCAAAATCCATAGCCCTTGGCTTTCATGGAGCTGTAGAAAGTACCAGTCGATGAGGAATTTGTTTGACGTGCTCCTTCTCATAGAAAATCGTTACACAATAAGTTAGGGCCAATGATTTAAAATGGCATCTTTGTTCCATCTTTTTCGTACTTTCTTCTCCACCCTGTTTTCTTTCCTTAGTCTATGTTATTTGTCTGGAAGAGATTAATTCAAGCTACTAGATAGAGACAAGATTGTTGTTTTATAAGGCATTGTATTGGGCATTAAGACAGATGCCTCTTACTCTCCTCACACTACCCTTTCAATCAAATTTTCCTTATGTTCAGCACAGAAACTGCAATTCCCTCTAGGCAGGGATCATTGAAATCACAGTAAAATCACTCATGTTTGTAATGTGCTTATTGGATGGAAAGTGTTAGAGGAAAGTAGGGTACGTGGGACGTGATTTTTTGTATTTCTGTAATGGGGCAATGTCGAAGAGAAAAAAGAATTGACTGTGCATCATGTTCACACATTTTCCTCATATGCTGAATGGCCGGCCTTGAAAACAGTTCTTAGAAACCAGAAAAAAGCCCATTGTGAAATGATGGGGAGAACTCATCTAATATTTACGATTGCTGGCTAATGACTGCAGATAAAGATGTTTATGGAGAACTTGTGCAACCCTTTTCCTTGCCAGCGAGGGAAGGTTTCGTACATGCTGTTTCAAACCTCTCCATCTCTGCCTGACCGGGAGGATCCCCCCCCAATTGCTGTTTTCATAAGTTTCCAATTAGGAACTCATTTTGGTTGTTCCATTTAACAGGGTGCACAGACACTTTTTTTTTTCTGTGTTCTGCATTTATTTATAGAAGATACTTTTGGGGGGATAGTCATGTTAAGCCTGGCATTTTGTTTATTGTGGGCTTCTGCCCTGGAGCTGCTCACCAACTCCTCCATGACAGAAAATACCGACAGATAACGCGCCGATGAACTGCAGCCTTACCTGGTTATCGACTCTTGGATTTACTGATCCAGGTGTGTGTGGCACAGAGGGACAGACCCTGCTCTGTGTCGGCAGCACCGGTGGTGATGGATGGAAAGAGGATCCTCCACTCGTGGCTGAGGGCGCGTGCCCTGTGCCGGGGCAATCGGCTGCTCAGACACACCTGGCTGTATCAGACCTCACCATCTGGAGGAAAGAAAAAATAGAGAGAGATAATTTAGGTCATCTGCAGCCTAACAGCCTAGAGACAGGAAAACACAAACCGCTGGTACTTGAACAGACTGCGGTTCAGAGGAGGTGGCACCTCCCCGAGTCTGTTCGAGTCCAGTCCCCGGGGGCTGACGCCCATCTTGGTGGGGCTGAGGGGTGAAACCCTGATGAAGATGAATAAATGAATGCATCCCATAAATAAAACTCCTCTCTGAGGCAAATCTTCAAACGCAAATCCCTTTCCTCTGGAAGCAGTAGGGTCCTGAAGGCACCCCTTGTTCCAGCTCCCCCAGGAGGTTTTGGACATCTAGGGTCAGTGTTCAGATCTTGCATTTGGCTCTTTCTATCGAAGAGCAAAACTTAAATCAGATCCAGTTTGTGCTTTGGGGAAGTGTAGACTTGCTGAAGTCACTGCCAGATTTAATGTCACTATTGGCCCTTCAGCATTTCAGTTACTGCTGTGTTAAAGTATGTTAATTCCAAACCCTTCTTGACCCACAAGTGCTGACATGGGCTGCACGAAGGGATCCATTGCTTTCCTAGGTGTGTAGCCCAAGCCCTTCACTGAGGCACGAGGAGCTTCTCCCAGCCCGTTGTGTCCTTTCAGCCCCACACTGGTGTTGCAGACCAAAATGAGGGAAAATTCCAGCAGCCTGTCTAGTGGTCCGTGAGGTGTCCCTCAAGACCCATGAAAATGTGCACCCGACTGAGAAAAGGATAACACCAAATATGCAAAGGTCTCCTGCTAGACATGAGAATGACCACAGACCTCAGGCCTTGCAAATGAAATGTCAAAGTCATTTCTTTAGAGCTTCTTTGCCACAACAACTGCAAATAAGAAATTGAACCTCAAAGGCGGAAGACGTGAAGCTCAGAAACCACACCCACATGCAATACGAGAAAGGGGGAAATCAAATTTTCGGCTGTCTCCCAGAATGAGAAGTAGTTCATTTTTTAAAATGTTTTCTTAAGCTCACTCTTCTCAAGTGCCCAGCAGTGATGCGTACTTAATAAAAGTTGTGTAGTGCTTTAGATAGAGCATTGGTGAAAATATTGAATAAGAATATGAAAGTGAATATGAATATGAATTGGCCTCTGTATTTACTACCTTGTTAAGTCAAAGGTGGCTTTTGAAACATTACCAGAATTGGCTAAAAAGGTATATGGGCCGGGGAGCTGATCTTACCATGAATCCTGCAGTTCCTGGTTTATTTGGGAAAAGTGATTGTTATTTAGTTACTTCTTTTAGTTTAAAATGCAGTTATTGTTTTTCTTCCAAGGGTTTTTGGCTGCTTTACAGCTGTTGTTAGGAAATCAGTATTTCTTAGTAAAATATGTACCCATTTATTAATACTTGTGACAAGGCAAATTTCAAAAAATTGAAAGGCTGTGGCACCATTTTTTTTGGAAAAAGCCAATACCTTGCCAGCAAGCATATTTCTCCTTAACAGATCAATATCAAGCCAGTTAAAAAGAAAAGGGGGATTGGAGTTCGGGGATTTTTTTTTTTTCTGCTATAGATGCTATAGTTGGTCACTCTACTTTCCCTCTCTGCCTTCACAATAAAGGTTTAAAGACATTGTTAGCAAGATGCACAAAGGCAGGACTTGCTTCAGGTAATGAATGGTAGAATTGAATCCTGCTGGTTTTCCTTTTGTTGCCAGTAAAAGCCATCTGAATGGGTTCTGCAAAGAGCACAGTGGGAAGCAGAGCCTGGAATGTCATTGCCTCCTAGCTGGTGACTTCTCACCTGCCGGATGACAACTCGCAGCTCCCAGGGAGCTCAGGGCTGGGGACAATGACTAACTTGTTCCTAAAGCTGGAACTTAATCCCTAAATTGCCCTAAACCAGTTTCATAGACTGTAGAAGAAGCGTTATACAGACCGTTAATTCACAACCCAAAGCTAGATGCCAGGATGGATATCCTCCACTATGTAGATGGCCAAGAGAAAAGAATTTGGCCCAAGATGTGCTCAAAGGTGATCTCCTTAAATCAAGAGCTAATTTGCTGGGATTTAAAGATTAGGGCCAATAGTTTATAGATTTTGTTGCCTATATATGTATTTACGCACTATTGTATGACTTACACGATACTCAAATATTTAAAAATGGAACATCGGAAAACTCCAGCTTCCTTGTTGGGAGAAGCACCCTAAAATGCACCTTTAGGCTGTGTGGGTTTTGCTTTCTGTGCACGTGAGTGGATCAGCACCTCATATCTGGGCATGTTTGTGGGTCTGTGTGGGTAAGCCAAGGCAAATGTGCCCTCCCAAGGAAAACAGAAGGTGAGGAAGTGCTGATGAAGAGGTGGGATTTGCTTCTGGTTTTGCATGGGAAAACCCACTCTCTTTGAAGAACAGATTTCTGTTTCCTAGGAAAATGAAGAATGCACAGATTTGAAGGTCATCTGAGTAATTAAGTAGTGGCGATGTTGACAATTGTTAATGTTCCTGCAGTGCTTTGGGATGCCCCTGTGTGCAGAACCCCAGCTAGACCATACACCCTGAGCCCAAAACTGTACGTGTGATTGGACTGGAGGTTTCCAGATAGTTTTGAAGACTTCAGAAAATGGGAGAAGACTTCTCCTTTGGTCAGTGGTTTGGTCATTGGAGCTGTAAAGTATCCCATTGCCCCTCTGTAAACTCCAGTGTCTGATTCTGCTGGTGTTGGAGATCAATTTACTGAATATCAGCGAGACAAAGCAGTTTCTTTGGTAGACCAACCAACACAGCTGGAAAAAATGACAAGTTCTTGGCCAAGTCTTTTTAAGACTCTAAATAAAAAAAAGAAGAAACCGGAGAAACTGGGAAAAATTGCTCTGAGTTTACTGTAATTTTATAAATTATCTGAGACATAAAAGTAGAGCAGAGAGGGACCTTGCAGTGAGAGAGATGAAGGGAAAGATTAAGTGCCATAAAAGCAGTATTTCTATTGTGTCCTTAATGGTTGCTCTCTAGTACAATTATGAATTTCAGTTCTCAGATTCATCTTGCATTGGTCTTCTTACAGGACTTAGAGGTCGTACATAGTTCATCTTTTTTTTTGTCCTTGTAGCCTTTAGCAGTTGCTTTTGGGAGCACACAGTTTATCAGTTCGTTTATTTAACTGTCTCAAAAAGCCCTCCCCCCCAAACCTAACTGTTTCTCTTTCAACAAGTTTACATCCTTACACTCCAGCGGCTCGAATTTTAAGTCTGTGACCTTGTACTTGTTTCTCAGTACGAAGCCTGGGCACTGAGCCCCGTAATAGCAAGAACATGGCAAACTGTATGGTTAGTGCGTTGCTTGTAGACGTGGCAGATCTTTCAGAGAGACCTTTTCCACCCCCAACAGATTAAATTGGGGATAACTGGTGCATTGACCGTTATTGACAAGTTTTTGCATGTGCTTCCTGCAGTGGAAGAAATGGTTTGAAGTCTTCAATGTAGAAAAGTGGAGCATCCAGGAAAAATGAGGTGTCCCCGGCTTTCAATCATGCTAACGGGTGTAATATGTTGTTGTGCAGATGCCTCCCCCTTGCAGCCAGCACCTCTCAGTCCCACCTGAGCAAAGCTAAGCACCCCTCTAGGTTGGGCTAAGCCATGAGATGTTGCTTTTCATATTTGATGCGAAGGAAACAACCTCTGTTTTCTTGACACTTTGACCCCCTGTTTTCTTATCAGCCATCTCAGAGGTGTCACAGAGATGCTGAAGATAGTGGAGGAAAAGGGCTGAACCACATGAATCTGGTTTCATTATTTGCATTTTATTTGCTCTGTCTTCGTCTGGGCTGTCACATCCTGACTGCCTTGTTTGACTTGTGTAGAAGCAACCCCTGTGAATAGTTGCTGCCACTTCGAGCTGTTCCATGAATAAGAAGGGAGCTCTATGAACACAAAGCCCAGGTAGACCAAGTGCGTGATTTTGGAACAAAGTATGTTCTTCTTTCGCTTTAGAGGTTTAACCTAGACTTTTGGCAAAGAAGGCAACCAAGACATGCTGTATTACAGAAGAGCAAGCTCCTGTACCCATCAGCAAGGCTGGTTTGCTTTTCATGCAATGACTTGTCTGAAACTTTATGGGATTTTTTTATTCTTTTCATATTTTTACAGACCCTAAATTTTAGGCCTAGGCTAAGGCAACAGGAGACTCAGAGGCCTCCTAACAAGTTTGTCCCACCCCTTCTCCTGATGTAGCTCATTGCTTCAAACTTAACCGTTGCCTACAACTGTCACTAGACATGACTGCTTGTTACAGTAATAGGAAAGGATTTAATCACATCTATAGAATAACTTCATCCCAGGATCCAAGTGTAGAATGTTTTATTCATCTTACATTATCCTGAAGTCTGCATCATTTTCAGATGGCTTATTGGCTTCTAAAGGGTGACTTAACCATAGCTCCTGGATGTGCCTGTATACACATGTGCATGTGTATGTGATTTCTGTTGAAAATAGTTTCAGGAGCCTTCTGAGCTCATTGCCTGGTGGTTAAGTATCGTGAGGGCTGGAGCAGCTCTTCAGTGTTCACAGGATGAGATGATTTCATATCTGGAATATAGCAAAGACTGAGTCTATAGTAGGCAATGGAAGTGCTCCATAATGCCCTTTTTCTCTCCAACCATCAACATATTTGTGGCTTGAGTCCACTTTTGCCATATCTCAAATCTTTTTGCTGGGAATAAACTGGATGGTGCAGCCCCTGCAACTGAACATCCTTCGAAGGAAATACAGGCTGGAGAGCCCCTCTGTGCACCAGTGGGCCCCCAAACAGGACAACTGCCCAGCCCTGGTTTATAGGCTCAGCTATAGACATGCCATGTTTCCTGGTCCCTTCTTCTAAATACTGCAAGGAATTCTCTTGCATAGAAAGATAAGAGATCATGAAAAGGCTTTGGGCTCACAAACACTGAAATAATGCAACTCAAATGGTGACTGTCAGCAAATGTGAGATAAAACACATTTGCTGAAAGCCCAATAAAAGAGGTTTCAAGCTAATGCCTTTGGCCTCACCCTTGTGGCTCAGCATGCATGGCCCGTTGGTGTGGTGAAGCTGATGTGGTGTCACTCATTGAGCTGCAGTGACAGAGTCATGTGCCTAAGCCCTCCGATTCTGCAGACCAAAGGATAAAATGTTTATCAGATTTGACCTAGATTTGGCCTTGGTTTTTAAAGACAGGCTTGTTGCTCTATGAATAAACTCAGGATGTTGAACATAAACATCTAAAAAATAGGAGACGACGACTCTTCTCACTCAACCCCTAGAAGCCAGAAAATGAGAGAATTAAGATTTGAAAAGAAAAGTCCTAGCAGTGTGGAAGTAAGATGGGAAGATTCTCCATATAAAAGAGTTTCAGTTCCCACTTCCCATATCCTCAGGAATGTGATAACTCCTGGACCAGTAATGGCTGCCTTGCGTGTCCATGCACACCCTAACTTACTGCTGGGGTTAGTCCTCAGATCTTCAGCAGACTTGAGCTAAAACTGGAGTCTGAGGCTCACCAGCCTGAGCCCTCGATAGAAGGCAGCCACTGAAGAAACCAGAGACTTCAGTCTTTTCCAGGAACCCCCGGGTGGGGTGTTTTCAAAGAAAAAGTCGAGCTCTTTCTTTCCGTCCATGAAAAACAACTAACTGTTACATAGGCTTGGCTACTTTCTAAAGGTCTTTGCTGTAGCCCAAACTTCTACATAGGAAAATAATACACAGTGAGAGTAGGTCTTGCCTCCTGGCTCTGCTAGTTGTTTGCAGAAGGCTTCTCCCTTATCAGGATGGCCTGTCCAGGTGCTACGCATTTATACACCTTGGGCTTCTTTTGGCCTGTCCTTTGCACTCCAGACATCTGCCTGGACCCCTGGCCAGGTGCACTGACCTCCTAACGCACAGTTCATTTGCCTTAGCAAAACTGAGCTTGTGGAAATCTAGTTTTTCCCTTCTGACTGAGCAAACAGGAGCATTCACACCTCCTGATGTTGGGCTGTGGTGTGGAAAGGAAAACGAGATTTATGAAGCCTGGGAGAAAATAAAGTGGAAAGAGAGCAGGTGTACCAACAGCGATGTCCCCCTGGGAGAAGGCAGGAGTGCATTTCCATCTTGGTTTTGCCAGCTGTGAATCTTTCCAGGCCCTGCATTGCTAATTAATGCTTACACATAGCAGCCATCCCCTCAAAACCCAGCCCGAGGTGGGGATGAGCTTTTTGGGAGGAACTGTTGCAAATGGACCAGTGCTGGAGCCCAAAGAGGCAGGAGAGCCTAAATCAGGACAGGCTTCCACAGCTGGGCTAGTTACCCTACTTTTGCTCACTTTATAGGTGATGGAGGGAAAGTGGCACTTTGATCTGAAATGGTTTAGTTGTCCACTTTAGGATGAGATAAATGATGCTCTAGAAACATATTTCCCCCCCACCCTGACTGCAAAGGAAGCCCAGAGGCATCTGCCCTGAGGTCTGAGTCATGAGGAGGTGCAAAAAACTCTGGCCCTGGAGCCAGTCTACCAGTAATTTCATATACCTCATGCCTGGAAAATAGTTCTGGGGGTTGAAGCCTAAATTATTTTTCAATCCTTTAAATTGATGATTGTCCACAAAAATAGTGAAAGCACCATATTTTTGAAAGGAAAATGCTTTTTTTTTGTTTTTAAATTGCCAGCTCCACCCACTGCCTTGGCAGGTATTAGCAATAGTGAGAGCATTTGAATTGGTCTTGGTGAGTGACAGGAATGAGCAAGACCCGAGACCCAAAGCTGCTGGGCTTTGGGCTGAATTTTCTAGTTTTCCTTTCAGTGGCAAACAGAAAATTGCTCCAGGAATCAAATGAGAAAGTAGGAGAAGGGCAGTTTCTCCTGCGCTTGGGACGGGTGGTAAGCTTGCTTCTCTGGTACATAAATCAGATGTAAATTTGCTAATGTTAAATAACTGCACAAATGGTGACTGAGCTAGGGAGAAAATCCAACCTCAAAAAAGCTTCAAGGCTCCTTCAGACAAACAGCCATAGACTTGGATGCTTTCCCAAAGTGTAGCTAAACATTTTGCTTTTGCAAAAAAACAAGTTGGAAACCTCCCAGGAGGCTTTTCCTAAGAGGTGTCTGAACCTTCCGGCTTCAATGGGGCTAAAATTGCTCTGGGACAACTCTCGCTCGTGTTGGGGCTGTTGGAGGGGACCTGATGGCAGGTGGCAGCAGGATACCGAACTGGACAAAACCCAGTCTCGGGATGGGTCTTTTGCATGCCAGACACATCATTCCTGGTCCTGAGCAGAGTGAGGGGACCTAAAAAATACCAAGAGAAAGATTCATGCACTGGCAATAGCAAGAGCTGTGGCTTGGGTGCAGGTGGCAGCCAACCAAGGGCTCTGGCCAGGCTGCGCATTTCCGAAGGGGGACATCAATCAGCTGCGCACAGAGCCATGATGGATGTGGGGTAATGACAACCTACGGGCACGGCCATCCCCAGCTGCATCGTGTAGTCGGCCCCTTGATGCCAAGCAGGCATTTTATATTAGCTGGCTGTGCCGCACACCCGGGTCCCCACCATCAAAGGCAGCGCATGTGCCTCCCAGAAGGAGTCTTTTTCTCCATCTGCGCTCAGAAATGAGCTCGGGTAGTGCTGGCAGAGGTGCTGGAAGGGGAAACTCTCTGATTTTGGGTAACCAGAGGTCCCTCACAGCTGATGCTGTGTCCAGGCTGCCCTTGCATTTGCTTCTACCTCCAAATGGCGCAGCCACTGATCCCCAGGCAGTCCCCAGCAAAGATTAGCTTTATTTTACTTGCACAGTTTTTTGGACTGAGTTGTCCTGATTTCTCTCTGGGCTAAGACCTCAGCAGCAGATGCCAAGGCTCTGGCTTTCCTCTCCCATCACACACCAAGCAGCTGTCCCCTCCATGGAAGTAGGTTGGCCCCTGCGAAGCAGGTTGCTCCAAACCCCTCACTGTGAAGCGCTGGGGCTTCACCAGGCACACCTTTGCCAAGTAAAACCATCATCAAAGTGACCCCCACAGCGTTTGGTCCCTATTGTGATCATAGAAATGAGGTGGCAAGGAGGAGAACGACATCCTGAAGATGTCCTTGCCCATGGCGAGGGCTGACTTGATCCCTGCAGCTACATGAACCAAACAGTGGCTGGGCCCAGGTTCTGGTCCTGAAGCCACTTGGCTTTTTTTTGGTCAGATCCATTACACTAAACACCCTTAGCCTCTAGAATAGAACAGCCACATCCAAAATGCCGATTCGAAGTGGTCCTTGGCTTTGCTAACACATGGTCTGTGCCTGGAACTGGCTTTGGAGATTGCTACTTGACTGTGCCCATGCTAAAAATCTTGCAGTAGGGATGTGTTCTTGTGCCCATCCCCGCATGCCAGGCCTGTTTAATTTACTATATATAGTCATAGCATATGTGTACTTGAATATGTTCTCCCTACAGCCTGGTTCAGTGTAGAGGTTTCATGTAGCATACACTATAAAAGTTTCTTTTTCAGATTTTCATCTTGACATGAAAGTGCATTACAACATTTGCCATCAATAAAACACAATTCCTTCCATGTGAAAAGCATTACAGCCGCAGTATGGTTATTGAGTGATGATACCTGGATGACGGAAATACACGAACAGGAAAGTGTACATAGGGAAACTTCAGAAATGATGCCAAGTTTTTTTTTTTTTTAAAAAGCAATGTCTGATAGCAATGCAGATGGGTTGATGGGTTTGGAGAATGTAGTTCACTTGTACTCCAAAAAAAAAACCAAAAAAGAAAGGGAAGAGAAAGAGGCTGAGCTGAAAGAGAAATAAAAAGCTTCACAAATGAGTAACTGAGGAGTCTGGCAACCCAGTCAAGGCATGTGTAAAGAACAGATTTCATGCCTCTTGCTCTGTGGTTCAGTCTTGGGCCAAGCCAGTCATGACCAGGAATCAGGGTTTTCAGGAGCTACTTCTGCTCTTGGCCTGTTGCTCATGCCCAGCGCAGCGTCCTCGCTGGGATGCCAGGGCCTGAAGGTACCATTAACATCATCTTTGCTTTGAATCCTAAAGATGGGTCCTCCAGGTCAGGCTTGAGGACACTGGGGACCCTAAGTGGGTGATTTCCCTCTCTCATACAGTCTACACCTAAACTGAGCAGCTGACTCCAAGCTTACTGAAACAGAGGGAAAAACTCCCGTGACTTTGTAAAGAGCTTTGGAGTGAGCCCTTCTCCTGAAAATGGGCCAAGCCAGGATCCTTATACCGGCTCTAAATTTGTTTTTTATGAAAATGCTCCCATTAGCACCAAAATAAATGCTAGCTGTGATTTGATTTTAGCAAAAGTTTAGCTACGAGAAAAAAACACATGCTAATTAACTTGTTAACCGAACCCATTAAATATACATCTCCAAACCTTCCTGGAAGTAACGTAAATCACCAGCACTGGGTTCCCAAGATGCAAGGCAAGTTGCTTGACTTTGGAATGCGTAAACATTTAGTGGAAGAAATTGCGACTTCAGAGAAAGTACAAACAAAGCAGCCTGTTTGTTTGCGCGGCTGCTTTCTCGCGGGAGAGCAACCGAGAAGCATGGAAAGCCTCGAGTGTCCTCCATGGTTCGCGTTTGTAGCTGTGATCCAAAGGGGACAGAACAAAGACTTTCCTATTTATAGCCGAGCGACCGAAAGCAAAAGCGCTCAAGTGATGAAAAGGCACAGTCCACCATTGTCAAGGCTTCTGAAAAGAACACAAACCATGGTTTATCAAAGAGCAGTAACAAATGGGTTTTGCTGGGTGGAAAATAAATGATGTTTTTCCATTGAATCCACCATCCCACATAATAATTTTTTTCTGGATTGGTCACACTTCATCAGAGCAGTGATTTGGGGGGGGGGGGGGAGGTAGGAGGAGAAACACGTGTCTACGTATGTGTGGAGGAAGTGCTTAGCAAAACCCACGGTCTTATTATTTCCATTTTGCAGGAAATGCCAAAGCTACGTGTCAGAGTCAAACTGTTATATGACATCACCAAAAGGGTAGATTTTGATTTAAGGAATAAGATAAGCTCTGCTGTTTATGCTAACAGCTGCTTTTAATGTTTATTTTTTTTAAAAAAATGAAATTATATGCAATAAATAAATAGGCTATTCCATCTACTGTACCAGGTCTTATTCGACATCTTGCCACACTATCAAATGACTTCATCTCTCTGCTGTGTTATATTTACACTACCACCGAGGCATTAGGAAATCGGAGTTACTGAAATACATTATAAAGAAAAGAGCAGTTGTGTTGTAACAAATCCTTTTTTTTTTTTTTACCTTCTGAAACGGAGTTTTTCCGACATAAATTCTTTTGTTTCAGGACAGTGCCTTTTTTCATCAAAGCCTTTTTGTCAGGGAAAAAAAAAAACAACAAGTGAAAGTTGATTTGAATCATAGTTTCTGATAGGAAGCCATTTCATGGGATTTTTTTTTCCAGTTCTAGCTCTGCTTCTTCCTTGGGGCTTCCCAGTACTATGACAAAACTGCTGACCAACACCATCCCATCCCAGAAATCAAATCATAATGCTTCAAAATCCAATATTTGTAAGAAAGTAACTGGAACAAGTGAAGCCTGACCTGGACTTGGCTTACAGCTTATAGCAACTCGTTTTATACATATCCGTGTTACAGCGTGCTATGGGCACGCATCTGCTCCACCTCACCACCACCTTCTCCTCCTTAACGCACCATCGCTGTTAATGAGCCTATTTATGACCTCGTTCAAGGGTTGTCTTGGGCATGTTACTGGGGTGTCTTACTGGGGTGTGTTACCGGGAGCTGGAGAAGCCAGAGCTACCATTGGTGATGCTGAATCTAGGAGGCAGTCTGGGCCTTGGTTGTAAGGAGGGGCCGTGTCCAGGATGGGAGCAGAGAGGCAGCAAAAGGGCCCCCCAAGTGATGGGACTTGGGCAGGAAAGAGCTGAAAAGCTTGAAATGTCCTATTCATTGATGACCTACCTCAGTGGAGCTAGCCCACTTAAACTATTTGTGAGTTTGACTTTCCAACTGGAAGATGGGACCTGCCACAGTCCCCAAAGCTGAGGACCTATTGCCATTGGTAATTCTGGGAGAAAAGTTAAGGACAGGACAGGACAGGACAGGACATTTTGGAAAATCTCAGCCAGACATCTCTAGGCCGACAATTTGAGCTGAGATTATCGAAAAGAGTTGTGCACGTTTGTGCAGTTGAATATAAAGGAAAGTGAGGAGGAGGAGGAATATAAAGGGAGTGAGGGAGGAGCTGTATAAATATATATAAATTCAAGGG
>NW_009259792.1:1370235-1376221 GCF_000687185.1 Egretta garzetta | reverse complement strand
GCTGGTGCTCCCTCCTCTGGCACAGCTCCCAAGGTGCTCTTGCAAAAGCCATTTTTTGGAGGGAATAGGATTGTGTGCAAGGCTGAGATGGAGGCGAGGTGAGAAATAAGGAGACTGCAGTCTTAAGGGACATGACCGTCCAGACCTGCCTCCTCACAGCCCAACCATATGACAAAGCAAGAGGCAACTCTGAGAAAGCAAAGGCAATAGGTAGAGAAACCCACTGAGGGGACAAATGGTACTGAGTAAGGGTTTTACTAAAATGAAGGAACATTAAAGGAACTTGGTGCATTTACATGCAACAAGTTAACCAATTTAAGAGAAAATAAAGAGAAAACAGAATTCAAGCTCTCAACATGATTTATGGCCTGGAGAAGAGAAGGCTGTGGGGAGACCTGACTGCGGCTTTTCAGTGCTTAAAGGGAGCCTATAGGAAAGATGGGGACAATCTTTTTATCAGGACCGGTTGTGACAGGACAAGGGTTAATGGTTTTAAACTAAACCGGGGTATATTTAGACTGGGTGTAAGGAAGAAATTCTTTACAGTGAAGGTGGTGAAACCCTGGCAGGGGTTGCCCAGAGAGGTAGTGGAGGCCCCATCCCTGGAAACATTCAAGGCCAGGTTGGATGGGGCTCTGAGCAACTTGATCTAGTTAAACATGTCCCTGCTCCCTGCAGGGGGGTTGGACTAGATGACCTCTAGGGGTCCCTTCCAACCCAAACCATTCTGTGATTCTGTGATTCTTGCAATTTCCTGAAAATTGCCGCAAACCAGGTTAAAATATACCTTGTCCCTCCCTAAGCCACTTGTGCATCTGGGGTTTGTGAGAATGACGTGGACAGGGCGGGTGCGAAGGATCCGGATTGCTCTGGGTCTGGGCTGTGAGCTGGCTCGGTGCTGACGCTCCCAAAATCAGATGGGCACAGTTAAGCCCTTCACCACTGCCAAGGGTAGGGACTTCAAGAATGACTTGCCAATTCCCTCAAAGCAGACCTCAGTTTTTCTGATTTTACACCCACTCTACTGTGATCAGGTGGCGCAAGGGTGAACCTGGACACAGGAGCAGGAAGCTCTCAGATCCTCTAATGAAAATCACTCTTGTTTTCCTTAGATTAAGGAACGAGGTAGGGAGAGGGGGAGAAGAGGTGGTCCATCTGGGAAAGAAGGCAGAGATTACATGAAATAATTGATGCCATATGAGCACAAAGTTGCATTTTTTTGCAAATGTCCACAGCGCAGAGCTGTGATGGGCAACAAAAAGATGACAATAAAGATGGTTATCCAAAGGAAAGGCATTTCAATGGTGAAAGCCAGCCTGAAAGGGGACATTTACACTAATAAATTAAACAGTTCAATGGACACATTGATTGTCTGTTATTAGCCTGGACTTGCCCTAACAGATTCGTTACGAGAGGGCCTGGGCAAGCTTTTGGCCTGGGCTCTCTCATACAATGCCTGGCACCGCTCTGGAGCCAGCGCAGGCCAGGGACCATTCCCAGTGGGCAGTCTGGATATGACCACCCTGATGTGGAGGCTAAATTGAATACTGTGGACATGGCCAAACCATGCCTGTTGGCCTTCTGTCCAGAGAATGGGCCCTGGTGCTTTTTTTTTCTTTCTGATGTGGCCAAGCATATTAATTCTGTTATCTTTCCAAAGCATTTAGCTGCACCCTATCATCAGCATGTCTGCGTGCTTTCCAGTCCATGATGTATTTATCTTTGCAACCCATCTGGTAGGTAGGAGAGAGCTATTAACCTTATTGAAGCGAGGGGGACGGAGGCGGAGGGAGGGCCGTCTGCACACCAACGTACAGCACATTTGGACGAAACTGGCTCCGGGCAAGTTAACGAGGTTAAACATCGTAAAGATGTAGCATGGACCTTGAAAACGTAGTGTATGCCTGTTTCTTGAATCAGCTCATAGCTTCCCAGCATGGAAGCTGTGGTGTCACGTCTTCACTGTGGTTTTGACCCATGGTAAGCGGTGGGGATGCGCCTACCTGTGCTACGACTACGTCGGTGCTCGGCTGGGAGTGTGGGCACGCAAACAAGTTGCTGCAGGGTGAACAAGGGGGTGAGTTTTCTCCTCCACCTTCTGTACCTGTGTGTGCTTGTTACCCCAAGGTACCGACGGCGAGTGTCGGGTACCGGGTACCCATCCCCTCTGCTACAGAAGAGCAACCTGCTCCCAGGGCACTGGGGGTGTGCGTGTGAAGAAACGCACTTGCGATGGCAGAGATGACTCGCTTGGAGGTCCTGCCTTAGCTCACTCTGTGGGAACTTGTTTATACACTCGTACGAAGCAACTTGCTCCCAAATCACCCCAGAAGTCTGCGGTGGAGGCAAGGGTGGAACCGGTCTCTACTGAACCAACCCGCCTTAACCGCTGAGCTGCCCTTTCACGCTTCTCAGTTATTAACGAGCGTATTTCTTAAGCACCAGCAGTGTATTCATAGCTATTAAAAATATAAAGGAGCTATAAGCTTTGACCTGCCCTCTGTTCCACCCATGTCAGATAGCCACTGAAATGAAGAGGTGTTTATTTGCCTGGAAGTGTGGAGTCTTATGTCAGCTCCCAGTGTAGGAAGTAATTTTGCTGGGGGTCTGATCCTGCTGCCGGGGAAAAGGCTGGTGCTTTTGTTTCTGTTTTACTCCGAGCGTGGTGCCTGCGCTCTCAGCATACCTGGAAAATTATCCTGCTTCGCAGCCAGCACTGGTTCCTGGCCACCCCTGCTACACACCAGGCTAAATTGGGAAACTAAACTCCTTTTTTTTTTTTTTCCCCGTGTACGGCTGGCCTCCCCACCTTGCCGCTCATGAATGCCTTGCTGAGTTAGCTGTGATTTGGAAAATTAATTGACTCGGAGCCTACTGCTGAAGCAGCCTCAAACACAGAACACCCAAGACGCAGCGGTAGCAAGGTCAGAGGAGGTGGGAAATTTTGTGAGAGAGGTAGCAAGCAATAAGCAGAGCAGAATATGGGCACCGGCGGGGAAATGTAAAAGGAAACCATTCAGATCCGACGCAGCCATGGGAGACAAGGCAATGGGACCTTGGGAGGCTTTGGTATTTATTGGGGGAGCTGGCAATGCCTGCGGCAGGGAATGCCCCCGGCTCACCGTGGGAGGTGGCAGTGGTGGGGGGGGTCTCCAGAGACCCCTTGCCTCTAGCCAGGACGTGCAAAGAGCACCCTAAGGACCATCTCCTGTGAGTGCAGAAAGCAGCATCTTTGCTGTGTAAAGAAATCTTAAATTATGTAGTTTATCTCAGGCACACCATCTGCTTGGGAGTCAGCCCCTCGAGATAAAAAAGGAACAAGGGCCGGGTACAGCTCCATAAGGGCTTTTCTCCTATGGCTTCAACACTTCTGCTCTCATTTGATGAATCTTCACAGAAAAAAGAGCTCTCAGGGAGCGCCCACTGCCCAGGACCCAGAGGGAATGCCAAGGCTTCTGCCTGCCCTCATTTACTGAGGGTGAGCTCTTCAAAAGTAGTCAGGGAGTGAAATCCCGTGGAAAACCCTTCACTACCGAAATGCCTTTGCGGAGCCACTCTTCAGGGCCCATCTCTGTGTAACCCTGAGCAGGTTGTGAGGAGACTGAGAGGGGACCTCATCAACACATACAAATATCTTAAGGGTGGATGTCACGAGGATGGAGCCAGACTCTGCAGTGGTGTCCAGCGACAGGACAAGGGGCAATGGGCACAAACTGAAGCATCAGAGGTTTCAGTTGAATATGAAGAAAAACTTCTTTACTCTGAGGGTGACAGAGCCCTGGCCCAGGCTGCCCAGGGGGGCTGTGGAGTCTCCTTCTCTGGAGATATTCAAAGCCCACCTGGACGATGTCCTGTGCAACCTGCTCTGGGTGACCCTGCTTGAGCAGAGAGGTTGGACTGGATGGTCTCCTGAGGTCCCTTCCAACCCTTGCCATTCTGGGATTCTGTGATGGGACGGTTCAGACCTGCAGCCGAGTGCTGGCAGTGTAATCCCTTCCCGCTCATGGCTGGCCGACGGACAGGGATGATCTGTGAGCACGCTTCCATCTGCCTGAAGCCCCGCGCTCAGCTAAATCACATTAATCCCCATTCGAGGTGGCCCAAGGGCACACGCACAGGCAGTGAGGGAGGCCCAGCTGATAGAGGCGATGTGTTCAGCCGCTGTTGCTCCCGTGCACGTTTGAACTTTCCCCGCCTGCACGACGAGGAGGGCGCTGACATTTCCTGAGCAGCGTGGCACGAAGGAAAGGCATTTCTGGGGGCTGAGCGGCTGACATTTGTGAACGCTGGCGCTCGTCTTGGTTAGCCCATGCTGCAGGGGAAGCAGAAAAGCACATGATATGCAACGGCTGGTGTCTTATCCTCAATTTCCTTGGGACCAGGAGCCAGAGTTGCTATCTCAGGAGCTGCAAAATTGGATGGCGTAGGCTAATGTTGAGGGTGGGGAAGGGATACTTGCCTAATGGGGAAAAAAAGTTCCAATAGATCTGATTTAATTACAGTTTCCTATGGCTTTGTCACCAAGCAAGTGTCAACCAGCTTGTCCTCAAAATACCTTGCCATGGTGAATAACACAACTCTCCCTCCAGGGCAGGAATACTCAGCCAACCTGCTTTAGATAACCCTGGGAATGGATAGCAAAGATGGGAGCAGACTTCTGCTCTCCCCAGGTCAGAGGGGCTGAGCCAGAAGGGGGCCTAGGATGGGAGCAATGGGGAAAAGCAATGTTTCCACCACTCTTCACTTTGTCTGGGTCAAGTCTTCTCCTCGTTTCTCAGGTGTGGGGGAAACTGAGGCACGGCACGTGTGCCGATGTCTCAGCTGACAATTTCTGCTGATGTTCAGCTTGCCGCTGCCTGGAAGTGTTGTGGCATGTTTTAAAGCTAAATTGTGCAAATGAGTTTGGTCATTATTATCATGGAAAAAAAAAAAAAAAAAACCAGACCATTTGTATACAGCTACCAGATTGCCGAATCCTAGCGGCGCGAGGTCGCAGAGCAAGCCTGTGACAATGCTGGCACTCAAGCCCCGCTCCAAGACTCCCCACCTAGTTTCCATTCATTGCTTGTTTAGGGTAATGAAGAGCAGACTGAGGGAATTGGGGTTGTTTGCTTCAAGAGGCTGTTATTAAAAAAAAAACAAACCCTACTGCAATCTAATTCTGGCCTGGGCAGTGAAGAGCAAGTTTCCCGAGCATCTTTGCCTTACAAGCTTCCCCAAATCCACGATGTTATACAGGTTCCTATTTTATGTCTAGTCTTGAAAGTGGTTAATATCAGGCAAAGAACCACTTGATGCATTTCTCCTAGCCGTCACGCCTGTGATACCCGTGGCAGATCTCTGCCTGCTGCGTCCGAAGGGGCAGGCTGGGGCAAACAGCCCCTCAAACGCGTGGGAGCATCGTCCTCTTCGCCTTCCCCATTGATTTCCTCATAAACAGCCTATGCCAAAGCCTTTATAAAATTCAAGTCCGGCTTCACATTTCATTGAAAAACCTTTAAGAAAAGCCATTTTTCATGCTTAAGACTTTTTCAAATCTCCTCTAACCAGTTACATTCTGCATTGTATCTTTTGAATCTGGCCATTGTCCAACGACAATCCTTAAAATCCCTTTACAGTTTTAAAGGAAAATACAAGCCCTCATTTACCACTGGATCCAGCCTGAAAATAAAAGCTTAATGCCTTGACAGGCCTGGATATTTTTTTGGGTCCTAAGTCTGATTTATGGTGGTAGCCAGCAAACCAGGCTGGTGAAATATTTGCTGCTGCTCGCAGGGATCTGGAAAAATGAAGTGTGAAGTTCTGAAGAGAGCAGGCAACAGTTCTCCAGTCACTAAACACTTCCAACGAGTTGGCAGCGGAACAGAGCTGTGGTCTGAAAGATGAACCTCAAAGGAATAGGGGAGGGGAGCAGTACTGCGTGCAGTGTCAAAATACTGCTGCAGCCTAAAGCTTTCCATACATTCCTGACATCGAGAGGGAAAGA
>NW_009259792.1:1363157-1370026 GCF_000687185.1 Egretta garzetta | reverse complement strand
AGAGAAACATTTTCTTCATTATTTATTTATTCTCTCTCTCTTTTTTTTTTTTTTCTTCTTCCCCCTGCAGGGTTTTCACCCGAAGTAGGGGAAGAAATTAAAAGCAACAACAGAAGCATAGGAAGCTGCTTAAGCCCACTGTAAAAATGTGCTGGTTAAAAAAAAAAAATATATATATATACATATATATGATCCAGTTAGGGGAAAACGTTGCTCGTGCTTTGCTTGTCGCAGAGCAATCCCAGCGAGCGAGGCTGTGGCAGAGCATCTCTCGCTTTTCGAAGCGCCAGAGCCCCGCGATCTGTGGGCGTGGGAGCTGCGATTTTCATTCCCATGAAAAGGGAATTTCCTAGAGGTAAAAGTGAGGTGGGGATTTTTCAGAGCGTTCTTGGAATGAATCACCCCTGCATACGTTTGCCAGGTAAAACATGTGGCTGCTTCGCTTTATTTTCTTCAAAGGAAGTTAATATTCATCCCTATCGTGTAGATCATACGGAGACAGAGATAGGCTGATAAAGGAGGCGTATTTCAGTACTCGGGGTTTCAGTGATCTGCTTCAGCCCTTATGAATTAACTCAGCTTCCAGCATTCACGCTGAATAAAAGGGCCAGCACTGGGAGAGCTTACTGGGGCGGTGAAATGGGGATGAGCCATCCCTGAAAGGCTTTCTCTGCCTACTTGCAGCACGGAGGGGTTGTCCCTCTCCTTCTTATCCATGTCTTCATCCCATCCCAACAGCTGGCCACACTGTGAAATAAAAGATCCCCTCGGGTCCCCCCTTGCTCAGCAAAGCCCACAGAGGTTTTATTGCCCCCAGGCCCAGCAGAAATGAGGTTGGCTTCACCCGTCAGCCACGCTGATGCACGTCCAAAGTCACCCTCTTGGCTTGGGCAGTTACTCAAAAATGACAGCAGCAAAAGTGGGGAAGATTTCTTCTTCTTCTTCACATTCATGGAAAAGAGGGCGGGATTATTTTTATTTGTTTGACTTTTTTCTTTAAAAGAAAAAAAAAAAAAAGAAAAAAAAAGGCGCACTAACCATTTTGGTTTAAAGCTGTCCGAGGTCAGAAGCTGGGATGATATAACAAAGCGCCGCTTGTTTCCAAACACAAGCTTTTGGTTTGGGGAGGAACAACTACGTATTCTGGTCGTCTTTAAAGTTGGGGAATGTTTTGCCTCTGCCGCAGCGTGGACCGGGCTGGGGAGCTGCCTGGGTACCAGCCTGCAGCCTCCCGCCCCCCGTACGGCGGCGGCCCAGCCCCAACCCCACCCCGTCTGTCACACACAGGCACTCTGTGCCACCCACGCTCGGGCGCAGCCGCTACGCAAGCAGGGCTCCACGCTCACACGGGCTCACACAAACCGAAACCGACGGTCGCCGCCGTACGCCCACACGGACGTAGCCAAAACAGGCCCCTTCAGTCTCACACGTCCTTCCCCCCTACTCCCCATACTGCAACCTGCCAACATCCCAGCATCAAAGAGGGGAAAAACACAACCTGAGCTGCTCTGGGGTTTGCAGTGTTTGTCTCATCCAGGAGCTGCTGGAGAGGCCAGCCCTTACACCCCTGTCCGGGGATCAGTTGGTTTTATTTCACAAGAACTCAGCAAAATGCTGAATAAATCCCGCTCCCCAAAGAATGGGATCATCTGGTCTTCTTACCCTCCATCACCTCCTGGTTTTGCAGGACTATTAAAATCCTGCTGGTCACTCTTTGCTATTCTAGCAGCTGGAGAAAGGGGCTCTTTTTAAAGTCAGCCTTAGAAACGTGATTTGTGGCAATAAAATTCTCCCCTGCTTGTTTGGGAAGGGGTGGGGGGGATTGCAATGCACTTTGTGCCAAGGGGATGCTCACAGTGTATTCCGCAGGGCATGGGTGCAGACGAGGGATGCGGTGCAGCAGTGCTGTCCTGTCTGGTGGCCACGCTGGCCTTTCCTCATGATTGCCCAATCCTTTTCCAACCCCTTGACACAGAAAGCGGTTGCTGGTGCCGATGAGCACGCTGCTGCCGTGTCTTTGAGGGAGCACCCTGAGATGTGGCATGGGGTCTGTGAACCCCTCTGGATGCATCCCTCCTGCCACCCCCCCCCCGGGGAGGCGCATCAGAGCACGGTGCTGCCGCTGCCCCAGGAGCACCCCCAGGCTGTCGGGTGCCTCCATCCCACCAGCACTGCCTGCCTTAGGGGTTTCTCCAGAGACCTGCTCGCTTGCCCATACTCAATCCCAAGCCTCCCGCACACACTGCATTTCTCTTCCAGTTTTGCTTTTCTCTCCTCTCCCCCCTTCCCAGGCCTTTGGGGACCCTTTCACCCCCTCCGGCCATTTACAGCTTCTGAGCTGCAGCTCAGTGGTTCCTGGCTCTGGAGGGCTCCAGCAGAGATAGTTCACCTCGTGGTTAATGAGCTCCTCATGGCACCGGGGACAGGAGCCCACTTCCCTCGAGGTGGCCTCAGGACCTGGCATTGAAGGAGGTAGGGCACTACCCCAAGGGGCATCAAGGGGAGCCAGGTGGTGTTCTGTGCTAGACAACCTCAGCAGGCACCTAAACACCTCCAGGGGGGTCCCAGGCTTCAGTGAAGCAGTGATAAGAGCTGAAAGAGTGCTTCAAGCACCTGGGGGGCTGCATGGTGCCTCGGTGTACAGGGAATGGGGGCACATCCATCGCTGAACCAGAGGGGATTCAACCCTGAGCCATCCACTTCCCATGCCATCACATTCCTGCAAAGCATTTCTGCAGTGCTTTATGGGCACCATGGTGGTAACTGCCCTCTACCTCAACACACCGTTTCTGAAATTCATGTCCCAAATGGCAAAAAAACCACACACAAAAAATGCTCACACATACTTTAATTGCCCCTCTCCTCTGGCACTACCCCAAAGTGCTTTTGCAAATAAGTGCAAATAAGCTTTGCAAATCAAGTTTCATTTATTTCTCCTGCTGCAAAGGTGTGGCCGTCACAGGGCAGAAAGTGGCCAAAGCTGATGAGTACTTAATGACATTACTCATGTGTCCATGAGAGGAAACAAAGCTTCCTATATTGAATTAAACTGGGATGGATAATTCAGATACAAAGGTTATTAACGGCATTGTTCAGCTTTGTAGCTCTAACTTGTAATTTTTGCTAGCTGGTTTGGGGTTTTATTTTAGTCATTTTAACTGCTGGGGTGGCTCCTCTGCCTGCTGTACTAGGGTTAACCTGAATTTAGATTGGGCTGCAGAAGTGTTATGTTGATAACACCTGAGGATATGAGATGGTATGATATGATATGTGATATGATATGTGCATGCACACAGCTCAGAAATCCAGCCATGTCCTGGGCTGCATAAAAAGCAGCATGGCCAGCAGGTCAAGAGAGGGGATTGTCCCCCTCCACTCCACTCTCATGAAACCCCACCTGGAGTACAGAGTCCAGCTCTGGGTCCTCAGTACAAGAAAGACACAGACCTGTTGCAGTGGGTCCAGAGGAGGCCACAGAAATGATCAGAGGGCTGGAACATCTCTCCTATAAGGAGAGGCTGAAAGAGTTGGGCTTGTTCCACCTGGAGAAGAGAAGGCTCCGGGGACACCTTATTGTGGCCTTTCAATACTTAAAGGGGGCTTATAAGAAAGATGGAGACAGACTTTTTAGTAGGGCCTGTAGTGATAGGACAAGGGGCAATGGTTTTAAACTAAAAAAGGATAGATTCACACTAGATATAAGGAATATTTTTTTTTATGATGAGGGCATTGCGACAATAAAACAGGTTGCCCAGAGAAGCTGTGGATGCCCCATCATTGAAAGTGTTCAAGGTCAAGTTGGGCAGGGCTTTGAGCAACCTGATCTAGTATGTAAGATGTTGTGTGCATGGCAGGGGGTTGGACTAGATGATCTTTAAACCTTCCTAGGTTGGACTAGATGATCTTCCAACCCAAACTGTTCCATGATTCTATGATTCTATGTTAGCTCATGCCATGCCTGGGTGACGCAAGTGCAACTCTCCTGCTTTTTAGTAGAGTTGCTCTATTTTAATTCAGTGAGTAATGGTAGAAGTATCAGCAGGGTCAGAAGAACTGCTTTACTGTGTGTCTACCCAACACACGCTGTCATCACATGCATGATAACCTTATGATAACCTTAGTAAACCACTAAGCTTTGTATCTGGAGGAACACCAAATAACATTTTTCACATGGAGCTCTTGGGGCCAGCAGGCATACTCTGAGCTACCTGGCTCTGAGCAGAAAGGAAATCAAATGCTGTGCTTGAGTTTGGGTTTTTTTGAGAAGTTCAAAGGCAACTTTTTCTTGTGAAAAGACTGGAAAAGGTCTTTTTCCTATAAACAATTTCTGGTGGAAGTGCTCCTGGCCTCCCTTCATTGGGACGTCCATCCTGAGCCTGACCCCAAAGAAAGACCCTTTTGTTGAGCAGAACAATGTGGCCGCGCAGGGAAGTGGGATCAGGTCCCACTACCAGGGTAGGGTTTCTCTCACCTAACTTTAGCTGTCTAAAACTTAGGTGTCTAATCTAAACCCGTCATTCGGCCTTCCGCTAACGACCCAAGGGAGATGGAGGCACCTTCTCGGGGCCATTCACTCCGTCTTTGGGCAAAACAAATCACTCTCGGGAGGTGGCCAGCTCTTCGCTGGCTGGAGGAGAGCCCGAGAGAGACAGGCTCTGCGCAGACCACTGGCGTGGCCATGGCTAATTAGGTGAGATGAATCCCACCCCAAGGAAATTGACCCAAACTATGAGTTGCTAAAGTATGTGTTTGCGGAGAGCTTGCCCGCACAAAGCCTGACTGGGCTGAGGGCTCTTTGGGCAGCTGTAAAAGATGAGGACTGAAAAGCTGAGTGTTGCAAGTGAGTTGGGGTTTTTTTTTTCATTATAGTCATACCGTGCAGCTTTGCTGATGCTCATCCACTGAAACAGCTTGTTGCATCTCATTTTAGACCTAAATGGTAAGATATTGGGGAACTTTAAGTTATGTGAGAAATCAACTCATGCCTTAACTTGGGGATTTTTGGCATCGCTATGATAAAAATTAAGGAATAATCCTGTTTTCTTCTGAATTCCTACAGAGAGCAGGAATTCAGCATCTAATCCCAAATAAAATCCTTAATTTTTGCCAATGGCATCAATAGGATAAAACCTCTTTGCAAGTACAAAATGACTTGATTTTTTTTTTCTTTAAATTTGCATCTAAAATCACATAATCCCGCTCCTTCTTGTTGAAACAGGATTAAGCACTTTAGCAGAGATCTGGTTTTTCTGTTTTTGTTTTTTTTTTTCCTCTCCCCCACAAGTGTGTGTTAATCTAAGCTAATCAAACACGCTGGCCTCGGACGGATGTGTCTGCTTTCACCACGTCGGGAGCTCTGTCTTTCGAGTCTGGGGGCGCGCAGGATTTAACAAGCAGCTTGTCGAGCATTTGTTAGTTCTTCTAAAAGGTGATTATGGCCAAATGCACATTCTCGGTGGCTCATTAAATGGTTTCACGTGACAAATCCATGCGGTGTTTTGTGTGTATGAACCCGGGGCTGTCACTGTTTAGAACAAAATGCTAAATATTTACTGGCAGGGCAAGCTACGAGTATAAATATTTATACCAAGGTACAATAAAAAAGTACCATAAAACTGATATGTTATAAAGAATTTATGTGTTGAAACAGCCGAGGTCGTTACAAAAGATACGCTATTCCATGATTATATTATGTGCAGAGATCGCAGTGTTTAGGTGTTTAATTTACTGCTATCTGGCCTTTACCGTTGAACTCATTAATCTGTCAGGTGAAGGAGTCTTAATTATATTTCTTGTAACCTGGCAAACTACAGAGAATCGTGCTCATATGGGGAATAGATCTTGAAGATTTACTGGTCTGCTGCTAATGGTCCCACAGGGCTCAAAAATGGAAAAAGTATACACAAGAGCAGAAAATGTTTATAAGGGGAATCTGTCTTCCTAATTATTGTGCTGAATATATCCTATTGTGCTGAGATAAGAGGAGAATAAGCAACAGCTTACGTAAAACTACGGGCAGGACACTTTTGAAGCAGTAATTGATTTGGTTTTGCACGTGAGGCTGCAGGCATCCTGAAAGGCAACGTCGGACCGAGGTGAGAAGGAGCCTGTCCCACCCTGCTGCTATCCCCCACACCGCCCCCGTCCCCACATGCCTGCTGCCAGGTCCCAGCCAGCACCTGCAGCAGGACAAGTTCCAATGAGTTCAGGAAGCAGCGGTTCCTTTTTTTCTAACTTTTACAACTATTTTGCATTGCCACAATGCTGAAGGTGGCTGGGGAGTTAAGACAGATTTGAAGTGGTTAGCTCAGAGTTAAATGGTAACCTGGCATGAAAGGGTGCAATCCAAATTTTGTTGTTCCTGGTTTATGTGGACTCTCATGGTCCACATCCACCCTTACAATAAAATGTCCCAACCCACCAGTCCTGAGCTGCGGTATCCTGGGGAAATATCAGGGCTTATGCCAGGAATCCACTGCTGGCCACTGTCAGAGGCAAGATGGACTAGCTGGATCTTAGACCTGACCCGCTTGCTTATATATAAGCCCTATATATAAAAGTCATCTCCCCAGGTGAGGTACTCACGGGCAGTGTCTGCTGCAAGTTCCATAGCAAAGCACAGGGCTTATAGAAAGAGGCAAAGAGAGGAAAGAGAAAGAAGTCAGGATCAGGAGGAAATCTGGGCTTCTGGATTGCCAGTTGTGCTCTTGGGCTATAACAGTAGAGGGGGAGGAGAACCTCCCTCGCCCTGCTGGCCACACTCCTCTTAATGCACCCCAGGATGCCATTGGCAATCTTGGCAACAAGGGCACCCTGCTGGCTCATGGTCAGCTTGTCATCCACCAGGACTCCCAGGTCCCTCTCAGCAG
>NW_009259792.1:1342267-1362823 GCF_000687185.1 Egretta garzetta | reverse complement strand
TTTTTTTTTTCTTTTTTTTTTTTTTTTTATGTATAAATCTCGACACTGCAGACACGGATGCTTGTGAGCTGGTGAGATCGGCAAACTTTCAGGTGATCCTAGAAGTAGACTGTGCCACCTACCACAAATGAATATATATATATATGTATATATATATATATATATAAGCCCCAACATTGAGACCTCTGGGAAATTCCTTCCCGGCCGCAGCTCTGACGCGCGGTTTCGCTCTGAGGAGCTCGGCGGCATGTTCTTACGGTCAGCGATGAGCACATCGCGCTGAGCGCGCAACGGAAAACAGGTGCAGGGACTTGTGCCTTCAGCAAAAGCGACCCTTTTGGGGGTGGGAAAACCTATTTCTCCTCCAATATGTGGAAGTTACATATTCACACAGCCTGTTGTAGACAGCTCTGGAAATCCCTGCCGCCAAGAACTCGCTGCTTAAATCTTTTACTATTATGTGAATAGGAAAGTGAAAATGTGTAGTATCTAATACAAAGATTTTTTTTCAGAAGAGCTGTTGGTGCAAAGTCTATGGACTAGACATTCAGCCAGTATCAACTGAGGCATAGAGATACTGAATTATTCCATTTTACACCACCAAAGGGTCTGACTCTGTTATTCTCTAAGAACTTAAAGAGTTTGATCAATGTTTTCCTCTGGCTCAGTGTTTGATTAATATCATGGACTAGCCTGTGAAACAGACTTTGGAAACTGCAAGATGTGATCCATTGAATCAGTTTGTCAGTTTTATTTTGGAGACTTAAGAGAAAAATAAACCCCTCTGCATAGCTATTGATTTAATATGCTTTGCCTTATATTCCCATGAAGGCAAATGAATAAATATTTCTGATGCATCAAGTGCTGGAAGAGCATTATCACTATGTTTGGGAACAGTTCCTGGGCAAGGACTGTAATGTGTACTATCAGTATATGGTTAAGTCCTGTCAAATGCTAACAATAAAATAGGTACTAAAATAATATTAATATAAAAGCAAATGCAGGAACATATGCTTACATTTACACAAACATACCTCTGGGAGCCTTTTGCATCATGTTTGGGTTTGGAGCTATTTAAAGATACTGTTCTTCCTCCAAAGCCAGTTTTTCTATCCTAGGCTGGCATGAAACTGGAAATGTTAGGCTGAGGCTTATCTACAGAAGTGTCTAGTTGGGCCCAGGCGCTTCCAATGGTTTTAGAGAAGAAGCTCTGCTAACCCAATTCGGGAGCGAACACAGCATTCCCATGAAAATGGGGAAGTTTTAAACACACCGAGGTATGGAATAGCCACACGCATTTAAAGGCTGAGCTGGACTCCAGTCCGGATGCCTACGATGGGATTCATCTCACCAGCTTTATATGCTGTAGGCATCTAGATTTCTGCTACACCCGCGGCAGTCCATGCAGAGAGACTGGGCTGCAGGCTTGAACCAAATGCGGATTTTAGGTGAGATGAATGACGCTGATGTGCCTGTTCCTCCCCCGGGGCAGGCGGAGAGCCCAGGAAGGTGCCCAGCTTGAGGCTATTGCTGACATCTGATCAGAGAGCGTTGCTCCTTCTAGAGGGAGGGATGTGAAGAAATAAATCAAAGGGAGAAAATGGATGCAATGAGTTGGCGAGGTACAGCAGTACCAACACTAAAAAAAAAATCCCACTCTTTGAAAAATTGAGCTGTGGACTTTTCTTGCAGTTTATTCTACCTTAACTTAAGGTGCTAGGGGATGGATTTTTACATTTATGTTACAAAAACAGTTTTATAGTTACTTTTGACATAATCCTATTAGCCTACTTAAACATAAATAAGAGTTTCCATTCGGGATCATACTGGTTTACTGAAGTTGTTAAAATAATGTAACTTCTGATAGAAATCCCTCATGCAAGACTATTGCATAAAAGGAAAATTTTTGTTCATTACTGTAGGTAAGGCCAGCAAGTTCTACTTCAATATTGGTTCCCTCTTGTCCTGTAGCTTAATTTGTTGCCTGTGCTGTCCCTGAGCTTTGTTTCACTAGCGGGTCCTCCAGTCCTCCCCCATGAGACTTGTCTTAATTTCTTGGGTACCTACCAAAGCCCAGGGCAGCTCCTCTGAGAGTGAAGATGGCAGGAGTGAACAGGCTACGTGGAGTTAACAATGCTAATTTTCGATGTGTGGAAGGTGGGCACAGCTGAGCCGGTGATTCCAGGCTGCCTCTATACCCTGTGGAAAAAACCAATCACTTCTGGAAGGAATTTCCTACCTAATTTAGGTATCTGCTTTAGCATAAGGTAAATTGGGCATTGCCAGCTTCTCTCCACTACCTGAAAAAATGGTCTAGGATGACTAGAGGTAAAGATTGCACTGTAATGAGATAACATTAACACTACCATTTGTTACTGTGGAATTAATAATCCTACGGCTCATACCTTAGTAGCGTGCAGGCATTGAGCTCCAGTGGTGTCATTTGGGATTTAAACAGAAATTGGATAGAATCATAGAATCACAGAATCATAGACTTGTTTAGGTTGGAAAAGCCCTTTAAGATCATCAAGTCCAAACGTCAGCCTAACCCTGCCATCCCACCACTAAACCATGTCCCTAAGCAACTTGTCTGCCTGGTTTTTAAATACCTCCAGGGATGGGGACTCGACCACTTCCCTGGGCAGCCCATTCCAGTGCTTGACAGCCCTTTCAATGAAAAAATTTTTCCTAATATCTAACCTAAACCTGCCTTGGTGCTACTTGAGGCCATTTCCCCTCATCCTATCGCCCGTTACCAGGGAGAAGAGGCCGACCCCCACCTCACTACAGCCTCCTGTCAGGAGTTGTAGAGGGCGATCAGGTCTCCCCTCAGCCTCCTCTTCTCCAGACTGAACCCCCCCAGCTCCCTCAGCCGCTCCTCATCAGCCTTGTGCTCCAGACCCCTCACCAGCTTTGCTGCTCTCCTCTGGACATGTTCCAGGCAACGCAACGTCTTTCTTGTAGTGAGGGGCCCAAAACTGAACACAGTATTCGAGGTGCAGCCTCATCAGTGCTGAGTACAGGGGCACGATCGCTTCCCTAGATGCCCACATAATTCTGGATCTGGTCCTACGTAGCTTCTAAAACTTCAAAGATAGTATATCTTAAGATTAGAAATAATGTGTAGTTGCAAATAACCTTCTGTAGCTCTTTCTATAGCATGCTGGAGCAAAAATCATACAAGTTGGTAGCCAGATCTTGCATCTTATGCCTAGTTAATTTATTTTCCTGAGTAGCCACAATGAAATCAATGTGAGTTGTACAAGGTCTATTCAAACTAGTGCAAGTCAGCTGCAGCTGCACAGTTGCTCAAGACAACGTGAAGTTTTGGTGTGTCCCAGTTCATAATCTTAACTCTGCCTTTTGCCAAAAGGTGTTGGGAATCAGGAAAAGAATAGGAAATTCTGTATTAGACTGTGCATTCACACCCTTCCTTACATTTCCTGACAGCGAGAAGAGGTCCAGAGAGCTTTCTGCATTAAAAAATTCCATTTTGCTTTTGTTACGCTGCTGATTGCACAGGATGCAACCTTGCTGGCTGAACAATCTTTTCATTTTGGATGGGTAGGGTGTGCCTGGCTTCCCCGCTAGTGACAAGGACACACTTACTGGAGGACACCACTGGTTTCCTCCGGGCTTTAAGAAATGCTATTTTACCTTCTCTTCGCACAACGGCATGGGTCCCTTCACACCTGCATCACACACTTTTGCTTGATCTGCATGAAGAAGTACACCCGTGATTCCCTGCACAAAGCATTTGCGTTCTGCAAAAGCTTTTGCGTGGAAGAAAACCAGATCCCTGGTAGATGGGCAGCAGGAAACGCTTTCTTTTTGCCAGTGGCTAAAATGCTTCTGTTTGTTACACCTGCATGCTGGCCTATTTAAATAGCCAAAAGCACGAGAATATACAGGAAACGCTTACTCATTTTGCCCTGCCTGTCCAGCGCTGGTATCGATCTTAATGCAAGCAAATACTTTTGCATCTAAATTCCACGGTGGTTTCACTCCTGAAGAGCTGCTGTCGCCCCCATCACCAATAGCAACACCGAGAAGCTGTAGCCGCGACCTCATGTTATGCAAAAACGAGACAGAAGTTTCTCTCTGTTCTTGGTACTTGAAGTTTCAGCATCTCAGGGCAGGCTGAGTGAGTGGCTTGCGTTCTTGGAGCATTTAATCATCAGTTAATTGTAAGCAGTTGTCAGGCAGATGGGGAAGCCTCCGTCAGCAGCCAGGTCAGGGTGGGGGTTGCTGTGCAGTGTTGCAGGGAGTAACCCTCACCCATCAATGTCTCAGAGTCCAGACATTTATAGAAAGAAGAGCAAATTCTTCTTCCCTAATGGCTTTACACCCTTGGTGGGCTTAAGTGAGAAATAAAATGACAAAACATATTGCAGGTGGTTCCACCAAGTGGAAAAAGGTGATGTTCACCATTGTGTTTGGTTAAACAGGGAGGATATGCTCAAACCTGCAGTCACCCGGGTGTTTTCACCGCCGACACTTAGTACCCTCCAAAATACTTGTTGCTGTCAGCATCTTTCACTACAGCAGGGTTTTCTAATTTCTAATGACCTCATCAATACATACAAATATCTTAAGGGTGAAAGTCACGAGGATGGAGCCAGACTCTTTGCAGTGGTGCCCAGCGACAGGACAAGGGGCAACGGGCACAAACTGAAACATAAGAGGTTTCAGTTGAATATGAGGAAAAACTTCTTTACTCTGAGGGTGACAGAGCCCTGGAACAGGCTGCCCAGGGGGGTTGTGGAGTCTCCTTCTCTGGAGATATTCAACCCCCACCTGGACGAAGTCCTGTGTAGAATGCTCTAGGAGAGCCTGCTTTAGCAGGGGGGTTGGACTGGATGATCTCCCGAGGTCCCTTCCAACCCTTGCCATTCTGGGATTCTGTGATTCTAATTGTCGCAATGCCGCATTGCAGGGAAATGCAATGTTTTCCTAGCGCGACATCATGGCGGGCATCGTGGCTGTCGTTACCAGGCATGACTTACATGATCACAGTGGGCAGGGGATATGGACCACGAGGAGCTGCCTCACTGGCAGGGTGCTCTGTGCTAGGGACAGGACGAGGTACACCTTAAATCAGAAGGATCACTTCCCCTGAGTCCCGGGCAGTCAGCAGCTATTTAATACATGAAAGCGACACTGCCATAGTTTAGGACAGAAAGTGAAATTTATTACCCTATTAGATTAAATGACATAGGAACGTAAAGTAATTCAAATGTAAACACACAACTGGAATTTGGGCAGCACATCAGACTTAACACCCTTTTCTCATGAGCAGTTTCAATATCTAAAATTATGAAAGAAAAACATTTGCTTTTTCTTTTTAAATTATTGCTCAGCATTGTGAGCAAAGGAAATATTTAAATATAGAAATTATTATTTGATTGTTGAGCAATCATGCCCAATCCAACAGCATGGAGCCATCAGATGCACCATTCTGGGGTGCACAAAAGCTCCATTCAGGCTCTGGAGGATGAATGCCACTTCATACATGTGTGGGATAAAAACTTCCAGTGAAATGTTAGTAGTGGGGCACACCCAAAAGCAGCCAGCTTGTGGGACCCGATATGATCGCAGCACATGATCTGCAAACAGACAGGTCACCTGATATTAAGGAGCACCCGAGCACCATAGAAGAAACAAGGGCTGGTTCAAGCAGTGCATGTGTGGACTCAGGAATCCCACCCACTGCAGGCAACTTCCATGATAAATGATCTATTTATTTGAAATTGTTGTGCTAAAATTCATTACGTTCACTCTGGTCTCTGTAGCTCTGTACTCAGCATTTCTGAAGTTTTAGTTAAGAAAAACTTAACGTTCTTGTTTGTCTGAACTCATATTCTCTATAGCTCATATTTTTATTATCCTGTTTTCAACCTTATGGTCTCGTACCTGTCTTGCTCTTTTGCTTTTCTGTTCAGACTTGTTTATTATAACCATAATTATAATATCTGAGCCGTGAACTGTAAGCTGACTATATTGCTGAAACTGCTGTTTTTAATTAAAAACACACAATAATTTCAATATTTTTCCTCCTATTTCCTCCTACATATGTCCAATATCTTCTATTTCCCATAGCTCAAAACTGAACTCCCAGTGCTTTTGTAAACTCTTGGACCAATTCTTTTAAAACTCATCAGCGTATTCAACTGAGAGCTAAAGATGTGTGTACAGACAAGAAATATTTTTACTTGGTATTTTTATTTAAATTCTTTTTGCTACCCTTTGTCCAGACAAAGTCTAGCTCCGTAATTCTGATTCTACTTAATTCCACATTTCTTTATTTCACTTGCATTTGTTGAAGGATTTCTTGAGCACAAACAGGGATTTTGGGGCACAGAAATCACTACAGGAGTGAGATTGGATATTTCAGAGGAAACCAGCTTCTTGGTTTTCTTTGCTTCTACCACAAGCAAAGATTTTGTGGACATATGCCTTGCTTAAACAGGATTATACTCAAGAAACAGGAAATTTTCTTCTAATAGGAACAGGTCTGCAAGAGCCCAGATATTAACTAACTAGTCCAGCCAGAGCAGCCATCCTGGTTTACATGTGTTGTCTTTGGATGGGATTTTTCTCACTTGCTTAACCCCCATAGTTCCCACTGAATTTGTCTGGACTTCCGGAGGCTCATTATCCTACAGATGAGGTTGGGACATTTCTGTGGTTAGCGGGTGAATCCACAGTTCTCACAAGTGTACCAAACAGTTTGAAAAACTGTTATACTTCATGTTTCAGGGATGAAAATAGTCTTTTGTTCTCGAAGCCTTGGTATTAATCCCTAGAAGGAGGACAGAGGTTGTGCCAGCGTTGCGTGCTTCGGGGCAGCTACACCTCTCCCAGATGTTCGTGATGCTGTCCACTGTCTAAGGCAGGAGCTCAAGCTCATTGGACTTCAGGTCCTTATTTTGGTGTGGCAATGCTTACGTTCCTGACATCAGTCTGTACATGCCACATGTCTAGACAAGTATATAGGGAATATGTTGCTTTCCTAAAGAGGAAGCCTGCATGGAAAGAACCTCTCCTGCCTTTCTGCCAACCCCCTCTTGGTGTAGATGCCCAGAAATGATAGAAGTCCCCAGATAATTGCCCATTCCAGCCCAGGATTTTTTGATATTTGGCTTTAAAAACATCCTTCATCACAGATCCCAGCAGCAAGCAGAGTGGCAAGGCGCCCACTCTGAATGTCTCCTTCTTTGATTTTAGTTCATGTCTGAATACATGATTATTTCTTACCAGAAATAATTATGTGGGAACAAACAGTATCTCTCTTCAGCTGGTGACTGCTATTCCCGATGTGCATTGGCTGGTGGAGCAACTGTTGGGATAATATATAGTTTCTCCTTCAAGTATGTAGTCCCTGGTAGTGCCAGACCAGAGTGCATCAGGGAAATCTCTGCTACAGGACGTGGTAGGATGCAGAGAGGGATTTTGTTTCTCTCCATTGGTCTACTTGGATTCATTGATAAGGAATGGGTCTGAGCAATATCATCATCCAGCCCTTCTCCCACCTCCTTCTGCGACTAACACTTGACATTTCTTCCCTTTTGTCCTTACCCAGAGCTAGCGACGTAATTCAAACAGAGCAGCTTCAGTTTGCAAAGTCTGTTTGCCGGTGATAAATGGTGCGCGTGATGGATGGCTGTGGTCTTGAAGATGATGGAGGTGAACAGCAGGGTGCTGCATGGATTTGTGCTAGCAGCAACATTATTTAATACTTTTATTAATGGTCTGGAAGGAGGTGTAACCAAGTACATTAACTAGATCTGCACACGACACTGCGCTGGAAAGAACTGTAAACCAAGTGAAGACAGAGAAATAACACTAATGGAACCAGAGGTTAGAAATATGAGCAGGAAACAGAATGAGATTCTGTCTGGAAAAAGGCAAACTAATAAATCTGGGAATAATAATCCAAAACACAGATATTTAATAGGAGGGTGAGAGATCTGAAAAAACACTGATGTTCTAAAAGAGCTACTAATGGTGGTTAAGAGTGACTAGGAAATGATTGTACAATGTAAAATGGTGGAAAAAAGCAATTTTGGTTTGTAGAGTAAATCCAAAGCTATCTTGCCCTGATACAAGGGCTTGTCCCTCCTTGTGGGTATGACTTCCTACAGTACTTTGAGCCCTTACCTCCAAGCTTTTTCTGTCTGTAGAAGCCTACAAGTAGAAAAATGTCTTTACAGCCAACTCTTCATGAAAACACAGATCTGGAGGGCTTCTTATCATAGAATCGTAGAATCGTAGAATCATAGAATCATAGAATCATAGAATCATAGAATGTTTTGGGTTGGAAGGGACCCCTAGAGGTCATCTAGTCCAACCCCCCTGCAGGGAGCAGGGACACCGCTGACCAGGTCAGGTTGCTCACAGCCCCGTCCAGCCTGGCCTTGAATGTTTCCAGGGATGGGGCCTCCACCCCCTCTCTGGGCAACCTTGTCCAGTGTTTTACCGCCCTCTTGTAAAGAATTTCTTCTTTATCTCCAGTCTAAACCTACCCTGTTTTTGTTTAAAACCATTACTCTTTGTCCTGTTAAAGATGGCCCTACTAAAAAGATTTTCCCCGTCTTTCCTATAGGCCCCCTTTAGGTACTGAAAGGCCGCAATCAGGTCTCCCCGCAGCCTTCTCTTCTCCAGGCTGAACAAGCCCAACTCTCTCAGCCTGTCCTCATAGGAGGGGTGCTCCAGCCCTCGGATCATTTTTGTGGCCCTCCTCTGGCCCCGCTCCAACAGTTCCATGTCCTTCTTGTGCTGAGGGCTCCAGAGCTGGATGCAGGGCTCCAGGTGAGGTCTCTTACAGACCATTCAGTCCTACATCTGTTTATTGTGCAGTATCAGTCCATGTCGCTCTCCTGTCCTCTCTGCTTCTTACAACCCTGCTAGGAGGATGAAGTAGGGCTTCTCTGATGGTAATTTTGATGGCTGGAATTTCAACATTAAGAACATAAAAATGTGAAGGAGCACAAGTTAATCCCCAAAAAATTATATGAACAAGTAAGGAGATGAAGGCTGTATTTTTTACACAGAAAAATCCAAACAAGGTAATGACTGTTCAGTGGGGCCATTGCTACCCCTTTCACTCAATGCAATTAAGTTGTAGGTACCATTTTCTGACACCTGTAATATTTGTGTCAATTAATTCCATGGCATAAATTGAAATAAATAAGCAGTGCATGTGGAAATGGATATATGCCAAAAGAGGACTTAAAAACACTGTCAGAATATTCATGTGGGACTAAAAAACAAAAAGATTACTAAATATCAAGGCTTTTCCTAAAATGATTTGTGCTAGGTTGATGAAGGGTCTTAAAAGCCTGTGCTCGTTGCAGTCACCGATTCAGCAGCACGCTGACGTGTGTGCAAACCTCAAGAGTATGATGAAATATAAAGGTAGATGCAGCAAGCCGGAAATCTGTCCCACTTGTACTCAGTGAGGGCAACCACCCCTCACCGGTGAGAGCTGTTAGCCCCATGGGGAAGGGATGCTTCAAAAAGTGCTCGCTGGGACCGCAAGGGCAGTGTAAGCACAGGGGTCACTGCCTGCTGCTCTTGATAAATGCTTCACGCTGGGCACTTGGTGCTCTGGAGATGGAAATAAAATTATTTAGAGCGGTAACTTGTTCTTGGTATCGATTGTAAGATGGATAAGATGTGTGTGCAAGAAATACAACTGCTATGAGCTGCCTCTCCGGAGGAACTCTCTGTCAGCGTGCAGAGCCGAGAGTGGTACAAGGCAGGAGTTCCTGCTTTTCATAATGAAAACATATGAGTGTTTCTGCTCCAGGCCTTAATTAGCAGTAGAACTGGTTGTACATTTGGCCCGCGGCATTATTCCTTGTGGAAAGGTTGTCTTCTCGCGCTGGAGCCCATCTGGGTTGCTCCCAACCATCCGGCAACCTGAGGCATAAGGGAAGTGAGAGGTGGGATCCATGAACCCAAATCCTCTGCTTATAAAAAAGCCCCTCGGAGACTGTAGTAGCTGAGATTTGGGTTATTTTGGTTTGTTTTGCTTTTAAATGCTGATTATTAAGCAAGCTGTGAGAATGAGAGGAAGGGCACATTTCGCTTACAAGCATCTCTTACATTCCCTCATCTACCTCCTCACTATTCTGAGGACTGAGGAAGAATTAGGAAAATGGCCTATTTAGCTAAACAGAACCCAGGTCTATTTTGACCTGTAGGAGAGAAACCGAAGGACCAAGCTGCAACATATATCCAAATAAATTGATATGTGTTCACCAACGGAAGCAAAAAGTCCTTTACATACCGAAAGCCACTCACTCTCCTGTACTCTGTGGTACCTCCCGTGCAGGCTGGCGAATTGCTCCGACACAGTACGAGTCAAAAATAAACCCCTCTAGCCCCAAGTATGTATCATCCACTTAGTCACAGAGTGGAGATGCAGCTACCTCTAGGGTGGAATGGAGAAACCACCCGCCCAAGCTGCCCTGCAATATTAGCTCTCCAGGCTGGAGCTTTTCATAGCTCTGCTCACAAACCCATCATTAAAAATGTTAAGTTACAAGGAGCTGTGTCAGTGTCAGAGTGCAACAGCCCGTACAGGAAAACCTTTCTTAGAATATTTTCCTTCAGTCAAATCTCTTTATTCCTAGAAGCCCTCTGATACAGATATTAAACTATTTCAATGCTGGTTGTAGTAACATAATAATTCCAGGAAAAAAAGAAAAAAATATGGCCACTGTATGAAACACCTGGGTGTATCATATGTTACTGATTTTGATTAACCATTTCAGTCTGTTGTAAACAGGAAGGCCGGTTAGAAATAAGCAATGTAAATGGCCCAGTATTGGAGCTCAGTTGTTAAAATAATCCCCTATCTGGTTATCCCTGGATGATCTTTCAAAAAGGAAAAATATTTTAAATGAGTAAGTGAAATGTAAGAGTGGAGTGAGCAGGACCTTGTATTACTCTCCTGGCATGAATAGGGAGGGTGAAGTGATTGGCAGGACTGTGTTTATAGCTCCAACATGGGAACTGCTAATCCCTGTTAAATCTTCTGAGAAACAGCTGGTCTTCACAGCATCACACAGGTCAACAGCAACTGGGAAGCTGGAGGATATGAAAATCTTGAACCATGTCCTGTTAACTAATAATAATCCTGATCTGGGCATTTCCCCCCTGCAGAACTCCATTTTTTGCTACTGAAAAATGAATGTATCCGAGGTACGGCTCTCTGGTTGGGGGAGTCTCATCCCAGTCAGACTCAGTAACAGGAGTCACTTCATGTGCAGTGAAATCAGTCCCGCAGCTTACGGTGTCCTGTCCCTGCTGCAGCCCATGGGAACCGGAGCAGCCTGTACCAAAGTTCTCAGAGTGTTGTAGGAGGACTGTTAAATGCATATAATTACTCATGTGAGCATGTATTTTCAGGATCAAGGCCTAGCCTTTTAGCTACTGGGCATTCCTCCTTATTCTTATTCTCATTAAAAACAATGATTTTATTGAAGTAGCATTCTGGCACCTGTTGTACCAGACATCTACAATTACCTGACCACGGTGCAGTCCTATATGGGGAAAGACCCTGGTGTGCACCAGCTACCTCCCTCTCCCAGCCCAGCCCAGAAGGCAGTTGGGGCTGTTCTGGCAGGTCCCCAGTATGGCAAAGTGGGGGACCAGTAAGCCACAGAACACTCACTTTTCAGAATAAGAGTAGCCTAGAGAAAAAAAAAGTCCCATCCCCGAGCTTTTGTACAAGAGATGAATGTAGAAGGTCAAGCTGAGGCTCATGGAGTTGATGCTTCCTACAAAACATGAAAACTACACAAAACCTGAGTTATTTTAGCAAATTCTTTTAGGAAAGGTGAGCCATACCCTGAATGTGCCTATTTTTCCCTATTGACTCTAGGCCTAAATGAGGAGCCCAGGTAGGAGCATCTACACTGCAAATCTCTGTTTTTCATTGCATTAAGCTCACTGCTTATTAGAAGAAACACCTGAAACATCATGAGCAGACAGCAGCAGGCAGCAAACCCCTCAGGACAGCAACTGACAGGACATGCTAGGACCTGAAGGGACTATCAGAGGTCTCAGAGGTGGGCTGAGAACATTAACTCAGCTCCCCTAAGCTTTGCTTAAGGAAGCCACAAACTGTCCATGCTGTGCTGTTTTTGTGGAAAGGTGCTTCTCACTCATTGCAAAAAAGAAGAGATGCAAAAGAAGAGATGGAGAAGGGCAGAAAAGGGAGAAGTCAGGCAGTTTTCTAATGCTGGTGACCTGGAGGGTAGAGGTGACTTCCAAACTCCCTGCAGAGGGGTCCATCTTGACTGCGATTAGGAGCTCCACAGTGTCTCTGAGCTGGTGGCCGAACTGCCACCCAGGGCTCATCCCATCTCTCTCCAAGGTCTTTAGTCTGATTGACGTGCCTGGTCTCCTTCAGTAGTGGAGCAAGAGAAGCCACTTTTTCTGATGCCTTCAGATTTGGGGCTCAGCTGTCCTCTGGGATATTGGCCCCCTCCCCATCGATTACAGTGCATAGTGGAGACAAGGCTCTTCACTTCTGGGGTCTAAGGATGAGGATGAGCTGGGCTCCTCTACTTTAGGGCTTTGAAATGATTTTAAAATGGATCACAGATCTCAGTGTAGTCCAGAGAATCTCACAGTGTGCTAAAATGTGAAATAATTAATGGCTGGTGCATGGATTGAACCAGGCTCCTTGCTCCTGCTGTACATCAGTCCTGTGGCCTTCCCACATTATCCATCCAACACACATTGCAATACATGCCCAGCTAGTAACTGTGCCCAGCACACCTTACAGCTGTAGGGTGGGGGTTTTTGGGGAAAAAAATCATCTTTGGTAACTATTAGTGTAAAAATTACCTCCAAAATTTTGTCTGGCTGGTCTCTGCTATCTTCCTCCTGCCTGTGTCCAAAGCAAATCTGTTTCCCTGACCCTGGGACTTAAACAACTCATTTCCTGGATCTTGTCTGAAAATTCAGCAGCTAACTCTAAAATGGCTTGAAAAAATGGGAAAATTCTGGCCAAAATCAGTTGGCATTGGCTAAATGACACTGCAATGTCAGATAGCAGAATTTGGCCCTGATCAGGAGCGCAATAGTCCCTATCTCAAGGACCACTGAAATACCCCTTTCTCAAGGCAGGACCTATGTTTTTCCTAGGTTCCCAGAGGGGCCAGCTGGTTTGCAAATCTATTCGGCATCAGGGCACGTATACAGCCTGCAGATGATCCACACCCAGGTCACACAGGTTACAGAAACCCAGGATTGATTGTCTACTGCCCCCAACAGCTGCAGGGAAAAATAACATCTGCACGACAGCTCCAAGCTGAAACCTTGGGGAGGCCGTGGCTGTGCTTCCCCAGAGTTTCCCTTGGCACCGTGCGACCCATCACTGAGTTCGAGAGGCATCAGGTGGGAAGAGCCCACTGTTCTGAACACACAGAAAATAAGGCTGAGCACAATATTTACCTTTGTAAACTTACATGTTCTTCTAAAATTTCCCTTCCTCTACTCAGTTTGATAGGCGAGCACAGAGGAGTCACCTCTTGCTTCCCGCGGAGATGACTATGCAGGGAAGGATCTTTGTAGCTTGCCATCAAAGGGGCAGACAGACAGCTGGGGAACATCCACATCTGGGTGTGCTGGTGTTTTATTGCATGTCGCATTCCATATAAATTCCATATGGAGTCAAAATAATTTTGGACTTGGTACCTCCTGCAAGCCAATAGCTTAATGAGGAGTGTTTTGTTTTGTTGTTTTCCTAAAGGAGAGCTGCAGTCCAAGTGCATTATTATGGGTTTGCACATTGCTGTGCTCTTAATATCAAAGCTGGCGTTTGGCTGGAGGCTTCCTTCCCTGTGGGGGAAGGGTTGCTGTGCGAGTGGTGTAGGTTACACAATATTTTCCCAACAGAAGAGCAAAGCGCGTGAGTTGGAGTCCGTTGTGATAATGCGTGAGAGGAACTCAAAAGCAAGTCTGTGTGTTAAAGGGAGCCTACAAACACGATAACGTGGAAAGTCTCATGTAACGTAACTATTTCAGATTGCAGCCTGATGGCAAATTCCTCTATGCCTATTAGAGCAAGAAATGGGAAATCAGATAAAATAGAAACATTCACCACATGTCAACTTACAGTTACAAAACAGCCACTTTGATGATGGAAATGTTCTTGGATGGATCCAAATGGCCATCTCTTCGGATTAATTGCATTCCCCTGAGCACTGAGCGGTCTGAACTGGGTGTTATACTTGCACATAGTCAGAAGAAGACTCTGCACAGAAATGGTGGCAACCTGAGTAAACAAGACTGGTAAAAAATGGACAAAAATTGAATATTTTTGTTGCCCATGTTGGTGATGGTAAAGATAGACTGTGTGGCTTTGTCTTGGTTATGTAAAGCTGAGAAATAAATCCAACCTGTCCCAGCCTCATCCCACTGTGTTATCCTTCTTCTCTGGAAAGTGAGGGTAACTACCAGGAAAAGGTTCCTGACAGTGGTTTTTAATTGGCTGGTAGAATAGTTTTTCAAAGGAAGCAACGATCCATTTGCAGGCACTTCTCCTATTAACTCAAAACATTGGTTTTCCCCATACAAGTGCAATGAGACTGACACCAAATTCCTCCCTTTTTTTGGTCTAATATTATTTATGCTGAATGGGGATATAGTAAATATTGTCAGGAAGGATTATTTGCATGAAGCAGTCATAACAATCAAAATTACACATTATGAACGGAGGAAGAAATTTTTCCCTTTTCTCTCACTCTCTCTTCACCAGCATAGGAATCCTGCTCCTATATGCATTTTTGCGTTTGTTCTACAGCGCCAAAATGGGACGCGAGAAAGTCTTGCAAAAACAAGCAAACATCCTTCACCAAAAAAGCGGCACTGAGATATCGATTGTGTTCTCATTTAAATGTGTCATGCACGCTCTCTGCACCAGGCGTTTACTTACAACCATCTTCACAAGAGTGGAAAATCTGACAAGTCATTTTCTGTGGGGACATAAAAATGCAGGATGGAAAACTCTAAGCTGCATGGTCTTTAAGGAGCAGTCATCCATTGAACTGAAGCTATATCCAATATTACAGTATCTTGCTGATAGATGACATAAAACAAATTTGTTACTTAGAGAGGCATGTTGATTGGCTTCATGCTGGGCGCGCATGGAGAAAGACATCTAGACTGTCTTTTATCCAGATGGAATTCCTAAGTCAATCAAATAAACATAATAATAATAAGGTTAATCTGGTCTTTACTCACTCAAGAGAGAAAAGCAGAGATGTGGATCTAATTACGTAAATATTGTAAAATCAGTTTGCATTTATCTCTTTCCACATCTCCTCAGTACAGCCCTGGTTCAGCATGCTTAACACAGTCCTTTTTGGTCTGAATGATTTAATTCTGGGGCTAAAACCATTCAAGGTTTGTTTGAACAAGAAAATCTTGTTTTCTTTGGAGCATTTTGAAGTAGGCATAATTACAGTGTTGCAAATGCGATGCTCTGCTTAAGGAGCTGTCAGCATTTCCATATTAAACCTGTATTTTCGGGGGTTAACAGGATTGCCAGAAAAATAAAAATAAAAAAAAAAAAAAAGAAGAAAAAAAGAAGAGTGGAAAAGAAGGGTCCAAACTTGGTGTTTAGGTTTTTAATTCAGGAGGGAGGTTACGAAATCAAATTGTGCAAAATTTACACTGTATGCTTGCGAAACTGCTCATGTCACTTTTTTCATGCTTTTTTTTAAAAAAAAAAAATCAGCCCACAATAAAGCCCACTTATTTTGCTTGCTTCTACTGTACACTGCTCTTTAAAGTTAATGTCATTTCCATACAATACCCCCAATGTAATATGCCTTAAAGGCAGCATAGATTGAATAAGTGACTTGGAGCCAGGGACTCCCAAGTTTATAATTTAGCCGCTGACTCACTGTGTGGCCTTAGGCAAACCACGTAACTCGTATGTCCTCATCTATGGTATGGTCTCAATTTTCCATTGTGTTGCACAACATGTAAGGAGCTCTGCTCTTGTTCAATAGGAGCTTAACCCGATGGTGAGTGGGTTACTGGATCCTTGTAGAGGATGTGAGACTTAACACAGCTCCCACTTCCCAGGTTTTGTCTATTCAGTTCAATCTGGAGGAGCTCAATCTTCACTGAGCTGGTCCAGGCGGGCATTTGGTGGAGGCGTCTCCATCTGCGATTTCTGAGTCATGGAGAGCAGTCTGTCTCGGTGCTGGCACTAAAATAATGTTCTTTAAAAACTTAAGTAGAATAACTGGGAGGCTGTTTTGTCTAAATGTGAAGACTGCTTTGCACTGGACCTGCAGGAAACTCAGCTCATGTTGACCCTTTCTGCATATCTTCAGCTATCCTCAGCACTTGATGTGTTTCTGCACTGTCCCTTCATGTCTGAGATTTTCATAGAATCATAGAATCATTTAGGTTGGAAAAGACCTTTAAGATCATCAAGTCCAACCGTTAACCTAACACTACCATCCCACCACTAAACCATGTCCCTAAGCACCTTGTCTGCTCATCTTTTAAATACCACCAGGGATGGGGTCTCCAACCACTTCCCTGGGCAGCCCATTGCAGTGCCTGACAACCCTTTCATTGAAAATTTTTTTCCTAATGTCTAACCTAAACCTGCCCTGGCTCAGCTTGAGGCCATTTCCCCTTGTCCTATCGCCCGTTACTAGGGAGAAGAGATTTTCTTCTACCATAAAGCCCATTTTCTTTTGCATACAGTGAAGAGTCAAACTCCAGTTATATATTATTCTAGTCACATGGAGAGAAAAACATAGGCAGCTTGTGTAGACATTGGATGAGGAACAGAGAGACTTTTTCCTGAAGAACAGCAACCCCTGAGTGGGTCCTTCAGCATTTAGCCAGGACTGGGAAAGGCCCCTTTGCCGCAAATACTGGCCTGGTGTGGACCTCTGTGGATGATACTGCATTTGTGGGATCATGAGAGTAGAAATAAAAATTTAGGAAGAGACTGTTTTGGTCATCACTTCCAGTCCTCCATATTGCAGGCAAATGTACACTGGTGGTAAGTTCAGATGTGTCTGCAGAATGTTTGCTACCCAGGCCACAACACATCCCATCTGCCAGCCCCCTGTAACCATCTACAGACCTGTAATAAAAGATCAAGTGTAGCAGCTGAAATGTGTCACAGGAGAACAAGACTCAATGGGCTGCCAGTGGCCTGGGTCAAGAATGGTGCAGACATGGTGAGACAGGGCAGATCTAGAGAGACAAGGCTCACAGACAGCCTTTCCCCTCTCTAAAGGGACCTTTTTCAGCCAAAGAGGATCACGAAGAACACCCTGGCTTCAAAAAACATCCCTCCTCTTCTTTATCCCCTGTCTGCACAAGCTGCAAATATCTGATCACTTTTTGACCTCATGCAAACGTTTCTCTTGTACAACGTCATGCAGCATAAGCCCCCGCAGATTCACTGCACATTTTGTGAAGAGCCACGTCTTTCCTTTTTTTTTTTTTTTTGTCAGTCTTTCACTTCATAGTTTCATGTGGTGCCTTTGTGGTCTTGTCCTGGAAGACAGCTTACCTCAAAGGGAGTTTTTCTTGATAGATTTTTAGTTTTAATAGCTAGAGACCCTCCAGTGTCCTTGTGCTGTTTTCTGTATTGCCCATGTAGCAGTGCTCATGCAGTCCCAGCTTCCTATCTGTGGAATGGGAATGGTAGTGTACAATATTGCCTAACATATATGGGAACATGGGAAATCCCACCATGATCCAGCATTCCCTGCCAGTTCACAAAACAGTTTTATGTCTCTGAGCAGACATGTCACTAGAACAAGGATCTGGATTTGTGTCCTGCCTTTAAACATTCATCTTCATCTTTAATTTGGGTCCCAAACACAACTGTTAGAAACTAATAATAGAATTAGATACTTGTAGAAAAATCTTTTGGTTTGAATGTGGGAAATATTTTGAAATATTTTGTTTGTTTGTTTGGGCTGTTTCAACACTAACCCATATTTACAGTTCTTCTCCATTCACCTTATGGAAGTTGTTTTCTTCTGGTTGTTTTCTTGCTGGCTGGGCTTCCATGTTGGAGTGAATCTCCACTGCATCACAGGAGGTACGCAAATCTCAACATGTATGTGTAGCTCCAGCTAAAGCGGATTCATGTCAGGCTGGCTCGACCTAAAATAGTTTTCATTTACTTGGACCTGACCTCAACAATTTTCAGATCACATTGACCCCAAGTTAAAAGCTTTCCTTTAGCTCTCCCGAGTGAAAATGGAAACATGTTGGGAAAATCAAGGTTTTCTTAGGGGCAACACTGTCTTTGTACAAAACAAATTTGGTATTAAAAAAGAAAAAAGAAAAAAAAAGAGGGAAATTTCTGAGTGGCTCTACTTGCTCATTCTCTTGATTTAATGTGAACCCTGTGGAGCTACGCTGCTATATCAGGAAGGACACCATTTCAATCTATGGGAAACAGCAATGTTTTAATTCATCATTACACTAACAAAGAGGTTTTTCTTCTGCTGTCTAGTCAATATTAGCCAGCCTGCCAGCTAGTCTAACAAGGTGTGAGACAAGCCTCGTAAAATTAGGGTGCTTTACCAAAATCAGAGTGGGTGATAACCCTAAAAATTAATACCTACAAGGTACTGTACAGCTGGGAGGCTGGTGGAAACAAAAGCCATGCTCCTTTCTGCTGGAAAACATGTAAAATTGACACTGTGCACCAGATTTTATAGTGGTTTGTAAGATTTACAAGACATACTGCAAGTAGCACTTGCTAAAACTGTACAGCTCAAGATCTCAGGAGAGGAAAATATCTGCAGGAATGGGGAAGAGCAGTGTCAGCTGTTTAGGAATGGCTCTCTGGGGTGCCTTGGTGGGGTGAATAAATGGTGATGTGGTTTGGTTGTCAAATGCAATGGTAGGGGCAGAAGTTTGGGGTGGTTTATAAATTAATTCATCTTTGGCTTGGAGGAGAAAGACTTTACTCTTATACTTAATGCATGGATGTAATATTAAGAAGAGCTGAATGTCTATAAAGCTCAGCTATTGACTTTCCGAAGTATCAGCTAGCTGACCTGAACCTCACAAAAGTGACTGCAGCACTTGTGTACTGCTGAGTGGCTTTCATTGAAGAACTCTGCAGTATCACTAGGGCTGGACAGACTTTTCAAACACGGTATTTTTTTATCTATTCCTTTTGCCAAAAGCATTTCCAAAGAGGATCCCAAACTTTTCCTTAAAGCCATTCTTGCACATAATTAAATCCAAGCTTCCTTTTCCCTGGAGAGATGGGGAGACCTATGTTGTAGTGCTGCCGGCTTTTCGGGCACCAGCTGGCAGGTGATGCTGGTACTGGAAGAAATGATATTCCACCACCACTGCTCCATGGTTCTACCTTTGTGTTATGTCCAAATCTCGCCAACCTAAACCCATGAAGGACCAGAAGTGCTGCCGGACCAGAGCTTCACCCATGGCTGCATGGGTGTCTCCAAGCCACCTGGCCTGCTAGGAAAAAGATGACTTTCTCTTTAATAACAGATGGTGGTAGTGAGACATGAAAATTAGGACATATTTTCATTTGATATTGGAATATCATGAGCATCAGTTATTTTGGGAAGGAGTCCAAAAAATACTTGGAGAGAGTCTAAAACTGCAGATGAATCCGCAGGTTTATTTTATTGGGTGATTTCAGTTCTGCCAAATATTTGTAGTGTAAAGAAATCATAAAAATTGCTGGTGGTCCTCGCCTGGCGGGTACTTCTCACATATTTGAGACAGTTGTACGAACTGTGACAAGAATGTTTGATCTATTAGCTTAAAAACAAATTAGAGTCTTCAAGAGAAATAAATGAAGTATAGATGGTAGAAATACATTTCTCTTATCTTAGAGAGACCAGGAATTTTTGCCCCCAGGCTTTATTTGCATTTAATTATCGCAGTTTGGATTTCCTCTACTGCATGCATGGAGGTTTAGTCTGTCTCATTCCATCCTCTGTTCTGAAATAACATTAGTACCTGTTAATGATTATCATTGTCAATTATGTATTCTGGTTACATGCACATTATAAGAAATATCAGTTTGTTTTAATAAATCTTCAAAAGGTAGCCTAAACCTGTGCCTTATCTCCTTTCTGCTTTGTAATTTATTTATTTTTATGGTTATGATATATGAAAGACACTCCCAGGGCCTGTGAATGGGTATCTACTCAGCACTTGAATACTGAGATGACAGACAGAAAAGGTTTTATTTAACATAGCTTTCCAAATGAACCACAAAGGGTCATGTATCTCAAAGATACACAGAGAAAGAAGTGAGGAATACAGGTCTAGAAGTCCAAAGGCTTGGTCATATGCTTAAAAGAGAGGAAAATTAGATGTGCAGTGAAACCATAGGTGGTTTAGTGTGACGCATAATAAGTTGCAGAGTAGCTGATGCTCACCATGTAGCAATTATTCTTTTTCTAACTTAAATTATTTTTTTGCTAAGATCATAATTTCACTGTAGTTCTGGCCTGGGAAAGGATTGATTGCTTCACTTCCCTCTGGTGTGTA
>NW_009259792.1:1318570-1342138 GCF_000687185.1 Egretta garzetta | reverse complement strand
GTAGGGAACAAGGATAGTCCCGTATAAAAAGTTTTTCGCTGCATTTTTAAGGAGAATTTTGTTTTGAGTTGTGCAAACTTGATGTTTATGCCATTTGCCCATGAAAATTTTCAGGATTATTTTCATTCGCTGGACCAGCACTGAAAAGTTCACTCCAAAAGGAACACTTTAACCAAGCATTCTTTATGTGGTCTTCAATTAATAAACAGGAATATGCCTTTCTAACCCTGTGGGTAATGATTTTTCTGTTTGCTGCTACTGTATGTAACCTAAATGAATGGGGCATTTATATACCGTCCTTTCATCTGGGATATCAAAGCACTTTATAAATATGGACCAATTGGTCTGATGTGCAACCACTGAATTGTGGCCTTCTCGGAGGTGGCATGTGGTTGACATTTTGGCTGGCAAAGCACATTTGAACATCAGAAACTGTTGGTTTTCTCAGATGGGGTAGGCTTGGAGGTGTGTGTGTGTGTGAGACTATCAGAATTCATTTCTAACACATCCCTGCCCCAACACTGGGAAGCAGCACCACTACCTACTTTCCAGCTAGGTAAAGTATGGTCTTGGCTAAGAGCATGGCCATTGTCCATCACTGGATGACTAATTTTAGCGTGGACCAAGACAGTGGCTGTCAAAAATTATTACCATATGGTAAGCTGGTAAATTGCCACAAGAAAATGAGCTTGGTGGTCCCAGATTAGTTTCATATGGACAGGTGTCTACACCACAAAATCACAGTCATAACTGCTACTAGCTGTTGGGTTTCAGAAGGGAGGTCCAGGACTGAATGGGGGGGTAGCAACACAAGTGATGCTTCTAGAGGTGGGATCTCAAGGCCAGAGAGATGAGGCTGTCTGTGTCTGTTGAGGTGTTTCTTGACACGTGTGGCCACTTCAGTTTCCTGAACTCTCAACTAGCTTATATGGTGCTCTCCATCGTTGTTGTGGCAAGTGCTTTCTCTTACCTTTACACAGAGGCCCTGTCTCTCCCCTGCTTCTACCCCGTTAAATGGATGCCACAAAAAATTTCAGTGGGGAGTGTGTATTGAAGGTATTAAGTTCAGACCACACAAGTAGTCTTTAACGTCTTGGGTATGACTTGGAAAAGCCTCCAGGAACACAGGACTGGAAGGACCTTCTGGGTCACTGATCCCAACCTCCTGCTGTTGCAGGCTTTCACTTTGCATAATCCTTTAGAAAAGCTGAGTAATCTCCAAAAATGTGGACAATCAAAGGAAACCTCGAAAGCTCTCCGTATAAAAAAGGTGTCAAATCTGTTTTGCACTTCCCTAATACCTTTCACCCAAAACTTGTAATGAATTTTGCAAACATGGAGCTAAGAATTGCCATGCCAGTGGGAGGGAAGTATTATCCTTACTGTATTTGTGAGGGAGAATTTGGCAGACAGCAAAATTATGAAGCAAATAGCAATTCTCATTCAGACAAATCTCTTAGTGGCTTGAGTACTCTGGTTCCAGTGGAGATATGCAGATCCATACAATCAAATCCATTAGACAGCCAGGAATTAAAATCCGAGTTCCTGACTCTACCTGTCTTTCAACCACAAAGTGTATACAGCTTAAGATTTTCCATCTGTCAGTCTCACTATTTCTTCCAGAAGAAATAGATACTACATCTTATTTCTCATGTGAAATAAAATTAGCATCATCATATATCATAGTTAAGTATACTCCAGGTGGGCAGGAGATTCTGTTATAATGAGAAGACTATCAGCAGCAGATCTGTAGAAGATACAGTTGAACCATCAAAGAGAGATAAGCTTCCTGCATTTCCACATCATGAGAAAAATGTAACTGAATTCATCCTCAAACCCATGAAAACACACATTCCTTCTGTAGGAAGAATGAATCCTGGGAAATGTATTGTGTTGTATGTCAGGGAAATGTTTCACTTACATCTCTAAGCCAAATTCTACACTCAGTCCCATTGACTCTTGACTGAATTTGACCTCTCTGATTTGCTAGCACATTTTTTAAACTTAAAAGTGTAATTGATGGCAGAGTATGGCCCTGGGGCTATTTATCTATCAGCAGATCATGGTATAGTTGTAAGGAATATCAATAGCATTAGGAAGTGGAGAAACAAGTCCCCACAACCTTGAAGCACCACCGTTGAGACACTGTTTCAGGTTACTGGTGCTAAGACAGGAGTACAGGTCCACCTTTGATCAACATATCTCATAAGGTTTTCTTAAAATTTATTACTTTAGGGGCTGATCCTACTCTACTGCACAGTGGATAAAAATCTATCTTTCCACAGATTTTACCAGACATTTAGGTTGAATTGCAAGTTTGCTAAATGAATCTAGTTCAGCACTGGAGGAGGGAATGCACACACTCCTTATCTCTTGTGCAGATGCTATATTGGCAAAAGTTACTAAAACTGTGCTTGCAAACTTGTCCGCAAAAAATTCGGAGTTGAGGGTTCCTGGGAGGAAGAAAAATTCAGGATAAAGCAGCACAGGGGCCAAATGCTGATGCACCCAATTGCATTGAGAAGGATCAGCCCCAAAGGTTTGTGATACTCGTAGTAAGCAACTGGGAAGTTTGAAGGATTTATTTGCCTCTATTGACAAAGGAAGGAAGAAAAAAAAACCGTGACTGGCTGTAGAGTATGTTTTCTCAGGCCATGGTTGTTAGAATGGCTCATTTCATGCAGTATCTCTAGAGGACACAAGTAAGAAAGAGACAAAACTGTGAATTCAAACAAAATTCAAGTGCTTTCTCACCTCTTCAGGGTAATCTGGCCTTTAATGGAACAGCTTCTTGGCAAATAGGTAGTGAGGCTTTCTTGTTTTCCAAGAGTGCCTGTCCTCACAATTGTTGCGAATGGGTGATTTAGATCGCTTAAAGAATCACCATCAAAGGTATTAGCAAAAGTGGTTTTAATATGATGTTGTAAAAGTGTGACTTAACAAAGTTTGATGGCAAGGTTCGCTCAATTACTGCACGGAAGAAACATACAAAGGGAAGTTGAGTTACACTCGAGTTAAAATGATTCACAGAGAGACCATGGATGCAAAATTGTAAGGAAGAACCTCCCATTGAGTCATGGGGTTCAGAGTAGACCCCCTTGCTTTCTAAGCTCCTGATGGAGCTTAGGTGTGGCTAGGTCCAATCTTAGTCTCAGACTTGGTCAATGGTTTATGTGTAAGGGATCGTACATGCAAACTTTATGTAACATTTCATTAGCATGAATTCAGCATGCAATCAAAGTTACCAAGAAAAAAATTAAAGTTTCCATGCTACAAGGTTAGGCATGATACTGATCACTTACTGCCGTTGGTAAAAGGTCCCTCTGCCTTGAGGAGAAGCCTTGAGAGCTGTCCTGGCTCAAGGGGAGATCATTGTCATGCAGCCACACTGCCTAGCAGAGAGAGCTCAAAAGCGGCTCAATTAGGCTGTCATATTTATAGGATAAAGTGGTTGGCTCCTAGTCACATCACATGTGACGGAAAGGGTATGCAGGAGACTCCTTGTACCCACAACTCTCTTTGTTCCTTGATAAATGAGTCTTGGAAAAGCCACCCGCTATTCATGTGTCAATCACATGATCAGTGTTCCAAGCTCATACGCATCAGCTGGGCCCCTCACTACAGGAAAGATGTTGCATTGCTGGAACATGTCCAGAGGAAAGCAACAAAGCTCAGGAGGGGTCTGGAGCACAAGGCTGATGAGGAGCAGCTGAGGGAACTGGGGTTGTTCAGCCTGGAGAAGAGGAGGCTGAGGGGAGACCTGATCACCCTCTACAACTGCCTGAACGGAAGGGTGTTGGTCTCTTCTCCCAGGTAGCAGGTGATAGGATGAGGGGAAATGGCCTCAAGTTGCACCAAGGCTCATTTAGGTTAGATATCAGGAAAAATTTTTTCACTGAAAGTGTTGTCAAGCATTGGAATGGGCTGCCCAGGGAAGTGGTGGAGTCCCCATCCCTGGAGGGATTTAAAAGATGGGCAGATGAGGGACATGGTTTAGTGGTGGGATGGCAGGGTTAGGTTAACGGTTGGACTTGATGATCTTAAAGGTCTTTTCCAACCTAAGCAATTCCATGATTCTGTGATGTTCACTGTGCCACTCTGCCCCTTAGTGTGTTTTCAGAGAACAGATTGAAACAAGAGGAATTCAGGGCCCAGCTATGGCTCAGGCCTTTACCTCTTCCAGAGCCTGCACCAGGAAGTTTGGGGGTGAAAAGAAATGACCTGCAGAGAGAGTATGAGCCTTCATAACAGGCTTGCTGGGCTCTGTATACACTCTTGGCATTGCACCAAACTTTTGGTTTCCCAGAGCAGGCCTGGCCATGGGTTGGGTGTTCAAAAAGCATTGCCTACTAATACTTGTCTTGGCCAGCAAGAGGGGATCGACAACCCCCTGCCCCTCTGAGCCTGGCAGACTAACACACTTCCATGCCACTGTAGTCCTCTAAGATCAGGTGCGTTTGCCCTGTAGTGCTCCCCAGCCATTTCTGTTACAAAAATACTTTCTGTACTGACATATGGTGCATCGGCAAGGAAACTCATACGAACCAGGACATTTCAGATGACAGTTCACATCTCACCTTTAGCTCAAGCTGCTGTGCAGGGAATACACGGGCAGCCTGAAGAAGGAAGCTTGGTGGGCTCAGCAGGATTGGCAGATCTTACCCCAAAATGCTAGGCTTCACTGGCATCTGCCATAGTGTGGTTGCGTATTTTTAAATCACTTTTAATCAGTTTCCTCTTTGAGATTCTTGTTTGCTGATTTTTCTGTGACAGATTCACTTCTCTCATCGGAGCTTGCTAGTCAGAGATAGACATGGAGCTTAAATTCTTTTTTCTTAAGGTCAAGTTAGGGGTGCCTGAATTGGGGATGTGTGCTCATTCGAGGCGTCCTAAAAACTGAGGCCTATCTCTGTCCTGGAAAGCTCAACTTCAGGCAGCTTTTCTGCAAGTGCAGCTCTTAAAATCCCATAGTCTCCCAGCTGTGTGCTTAAACACTTTACTGACTTTGGGCCTTGGGGAGCAGGGATAGATAACAAATTTGGGGTTGTCTCTCAACCCAAATTTTGAACATACTGCAGATTGCAGTGCTTGCCTTTTGTTATAAATGACAAAATTCAGGATAATGACAATGTTGGTGCGCGCGTCTCAGCTGACTCACAGCACTGCTCCGCATTTGGATGTTTGATTCAAGCCCCGTCTCTAATTATAATGTCTAAGGGACTGGCCAAGTGCAGTGCCTCCGTCTGATGCTGTATGCGGTGCATTGGACGGTGTATCTTGTTCCAAACCTCTGCTGCTATTGCACTGAAAGCATTAGCTATAGCATGACCTATGCAGGGACGTTTTGGGGTTCCTGTAGTCATTTCCAAAGGTGTATCCACTTTCACACTGCCCAGAGAGACTGAGCAGCAATGTTGTCTCGAGATGGGCTCCCTGCCTCTGTGGCAATATAATCAACATCTATGGAAGAGATGTACAGATGGATGCGGGGTGGGCGGGGAGGGGGTCATTAGGGGTTTTTTTGCCTTGGAAGACTTAATTCTCTCCTTTCTAAGCCAGGATTCTGCATGAGTTTTCTTGTTGACTCAATTATGGACTTCGGCAGCTGCACCTTGGGTCTTCCACATCACCACTTCACCAGCCTGTCTCTCCTCATATTCCTGGTGGCATCTGGCCTCCTTCTGTCCTTGGTCTCCTAATAGCCCTTGGCTAGCACAGACTACCCTACTCACGGTCCTTGTTAAAGACTAAATGCTCTTTTTACAGCTTGGTTTCTTTCCATAAAGTTAATCCTTTTACAAGGCAGCTGACCCTTTGGTCTTTCTTCCTCTTGGCATGCTGAAGATTCCCAATGCTGCCAGAATCCCCATCCCTTCCCTTTTTAAGGCAGTCCTGTACGCAAAGCAAATGGCTCCTGCAGGAAAGAGAGAAGCTTCTTGGCACAAAGAGGAGCCTTTCCCAACAAGGTGCATGTATTGTGTCCTTAGAAAACATCTTCTTTCCATTAAAATATGTTATTAAAGATACATATGTATTTCTATTAGAGTCCAAACCATGAGGCTGGATCCAAAGTTAGTCAAACCATGAGGCTGCTTAAATTTGGGCGTACAATCTCATGTGCTTTTTGGCTTGAGTTGCTCTCCTGTTTGCACTGCGTAACACAAAAAACATCTCTACGCTGTTGGGAAAGCTGCTGACACGACTAAGAAACCGAATGGTAAAGACTTGTCATCAAAATCAACAAAAAGGCAAACAGCGACCTGGTGGTGTGAGTAATTGTGACCCCCTGCCCAGCCACACAGAGCAAACTTTCTTTTCTCAATAATCACCAGGTTTTATGAAAGAAAAAAAAATCAGTTGCAGATGAAGCACAGGGCAAAATTTTCCTGCATTCCTCTTACTGGGGAAAAAGAAAAAAATCTCCTTCTTTGTACTTAGTCTGTGTACATCTTCGCTGTGTACTGAGCTGCAAACGGTGGCCTCTCATTTCATTAATTGACAAACACCATCCCCTAAACATTTCCAGGCACAGTCATTTTATTTTCTCAGGTTTACTCAGTGGTTCTTACTGAGGTTTACTTTTTTCCACGCATGTGCTGAGAATAATCTTGCTTCTACAATCTCATCCCTTGTGCTATGAGAAGTTTTGATAACGTAATTCATAAGCAACTTTGTTTTCTGGGTCTTTCTCTTTTTTGCAACTATCCTGGCTTTGGCTATTTACTCTTCTGTTTGCAGCAAACTGCCCCGTTTCCCAAATACTGCAGGACTTTCTGAACTGCAGCATTTCATTCCATTTGTCTCTCTTCTTAAGGGGCTGATCTGTCTTAAAGAAATTTTTCTCATTTAAAAATAATTTTGCTGTGGTTTTACAGTCAGCATGGTTCCCCCCCAAAAAACAAAAACCAAATCCCTGCAGGCTTATTTCTTCTCCTTCTCCCATGATTACGCTGGTGTAATGACACTGATGCCAATGGAATTATTCCTGTTTTACACAAGTATATTTGAGACCAAGGTCTGTAGAATGGGACATACTCAACACCTTCAAAAAACCGTGTCGGGGACTGGGCCAGAAGGGTATCTCCATCTATCAAAAGGGATCTCAAAGTGCTCTTTCATCTTCAGTCTCTCAAGCAGAAGAATACAATCATCCACCAGCAGGATGCAACAACCCCCAGGGTGAAATCTAGCAATACGTTTAACGTGGAGAACAAGGCAAAACCAGCACAACACGGCCCTTTAGGAATGTAAGCAAAGAATACAGTGTCCAGCTGAAATTAGTGTTACTATTTGCCTCGTGGAAATGCTTGGGAAGCCCGGCCAAATTCAAGGCTCCAGTCTACTAGAGCAGCCACAGTGAGGGCAGTCTCTGTTCCTCAGTGCTTGCAGTCCCAGTGACAAATAGCAATCAGACCGTGGGCCAGCAAGAAGTCGAGCCAGGCAGAACTAAAATATCCCTGTTGGAGTGTGGTCCCATGAGGCCAGTGTTATGTCTTACCAGAAACAAAGAGAAGAGCACATTTCCAGTCTCAAAGACTTCTCTGTCCCATTAAGGAAAACTCCAGACTACAATTAGAAAAAAAACAAGAAGAAGAGACACAGCCACAGCGTGCCAGTTTGCGTCCAAAATGCAGCCTAAAAAAAGAGGGCATGTTCCCAGGAGAAGGCTGCTAGCACCCTCTTGGGCTGGCGGCTCCGGCTACCTTGCTCAGGAGGGTGGGAATGTGACCTTGGAGAGAGACCGTGCCTCCCCCAAACCCAAAGCTGTGTCTCCCTCCACCCAGTGAATGTCCAAGCCCACCCTGCACAGCCCAAAATATCAGACCAGAGCTGGTACCTGTGGAGATCAAAGGACACGGACTCAGACGGAGAGACAAGAATGCCTCTGTTTGGTGCAGGGCTGTTGTGTTTGTTTGCTCTCCAAGTGGGCGAAAGTCTCCTCCAGTTAATTATTCAGGAGGACACATGGTGGGAAGGGTGGGTAGGTGGAGGGACAAGGGACTGGGAAGCTCCTAGTGCTGTTTCTCTATTCTTGTCACGTGCATCACACCCCAAAAGCTCTGACTGCTGGTACACAGCTGATAAAGGTGTTGTGCCATACACAGTTAATAGTAAAGCAAGGGCCTGGGTTCATGAAATCTCTGTCCCAAGATGCATCAATGCAACAGTGAATTTGTGAGAAGGGGTAGGAAGAAGTCCAACTGTCTCAGTTGTCCAACTGTTGTTGTAGTTGGATTCAACCGTATGGTGAAATGAGCTGGATCGTACCCCTAGATCAGTTCAGATCATAATCTAAGGATATTAAAGTTAAGCATGGAGAAGATGGTGGTGACCACTGACTGGATCTGTGAGTGGGTGTCATGTACATTTGGGTGGCTACTGGCTAGTGTAATCAAACTGGACGTAGGGGTAGGCTGAGTTTACTCTTGCAAGCACAGGTCTGGGTTTCATTTCAAGTCTGCTACAGATTTCCTAACTGGGTCACTGTGCCAGCCTGTAACACAGAAATTATATGTTCTTCCTTCACTGAGCTGTCACAAGGCTCAAGGCTTGAAGGTTTCAAAACTGGTTGAAGATCTGCAAGAAAAAGGGTGGTGTAAGAAAGAGCATATGCTATGGATCTCTTTATATATGCTACATTACCAAAAGCGCTATATTTATATATTTCAAAACTGGGCACTGGGTTACATTTTCATTCTCCAGTACAAAGGCAAATACATTCCAAACAAAGCAATGTTGTTTCAACAAAGCAAGGGTTGAAATCTCTCCAGGGCTTCATTCTGTCTCATTTAGATCGGGCATAAGATCTTAAAGCAGAGTTTAGTGGTCGGCTGATCATGTTCCTCTGGGAAATGACAGACTGGTAATTCAAAAAGGGTAGTGAAGTACAGCATTGTCTTGGTCTGCAGGACTGTTCTTCAATAAAACCAGCGGCTCACCCGGGTTACAGGAGAACATTTTTTTCCAAAGGAGCTGTGGCTCTTCATTAAACAAAGGAATTCACCTCCGGCTAGACTTGGGTGTAAAATGAAAATGTTATTGGAGACAAAATGTCTTTGTGAAGACAGCATTTCCATGATGCCTGCCACAGTTGCCTGGGCATATCTAGCAGTTGAAATGAAAGTTAGGACGAAAGGTGCATCTCCAGGGCACCGAATCTGTATTTGTTAAAAATTTCTTTCAGGCTTAGGAGGTGGTTTCAGTTCAGGCCAGGAGCCCTGAGGAGCAGATAAGCAGCCTGGGTCGTGTCTGGCCATGGGCTGGCACTTACTCGCTCTGCAGTGAGGGCCCAGATTCGATCATGAGTAAGTTGACTCTTTCAGGACTTTCCCAAAAGCCTTTCCTTAGAATAAACAAGTACTCCCACATCTGACACAGGAGATTGGGAAAGAATCCTAGGGTATCTAAATACAAAAAATTACAAGATATGCCTCCTCCTCTCCGACTCTCCCAACACACTCGGGAAAGTTCACAAACAGAAAAGATGCAGTAGGGTCATTCATGGAAACAATTCATGTCCAGACTGGCATAACTCAGGTGTTCAGGTATGACTGTCTCCCACTGGGATTAACTCTATAGGAGGTACAGCCTATATGGTTCCTCAGTGTATGAAGATGAGAAAAAACACCTCAGGGTGGGCAGTTTCAGGGGATTTTTATTACGAGATTATTTTCCTAAAAATGGCACCATCCCTCTGGGGATGAAACATACTGGGAACTATATGAAACTGTAATGAATTCCATGTGTTATTTCCTACTTTTCTCTCATACTTAAGGCAAGATCATTCCCTTGTCATCTTCAGATCACCTAAGGGCTCTTTATTGTACAGCCAAAGTGTCCACCTTTAGCTTGCTGAGCAAGTTTTGGCCTGCAGACTCTTAGGCAGTGCAACACCCAAACCAATCTCGCAGAGACACTGTCTTGCACCATGTCTAATCATGGCCTACTCAGCCTCTCCCCTTCACCCAAATATTTCTTACCAAGGAGGGCCAAAAGCCATGGTTCTGCTCAAGATGGGACAAAAGACTTCCCGCACTCCTTTTCATCGTCTCTTGCATTTAAGTACTGAGTTTCCAGAGCTTGAGAAATGGTATAAGATGAGGACTTCTGGACCATTGGTCTGCTATGGTATAAAATTCTTATGTAGACTTAGCAGAAGCTTATCAAGGCTTAGCAGAAGCCTTGTGCTGGGGCAGTCAGATGGTAAATACCCAGGAAAAGATATAGTCACAGTGTTTCAGTTGGGAACACTGATGTGATGAGCCCTTTTTTGAAAAAGGGACATTTCCATCTAAAGCTTAACATGGCAGAGGTGCAGGGTAACTCAGACTGGATGCAGTTTTTCATTAATCAGCCCAAGGAGAGCCATGCAGTGTAGGCACCAGAAGCCTGTCCACTTCAGGCTGAACAATGTCCTTGCTGGACATTCTGTAGGAACCTGAAATCTCATTGACTCATGTGTACTGAATTTCCAGACTTGACTCACTGGCTACTAAAACCATAAGATTGCATGGTGTGTCTCGTATTTTTCCTGGAAAAAAAAAAAAAAAAAAGAGCAGGTTAATATAACTACATTTGGCTAATTAACATCTGAATCTGTTTTGAAATCTCCAGAGCATATATGTAAAGACATTAAACTAATCTCAAACCAGCAAAGAAAAAAACCCCAAATGTCTGGACCTTCAGGATTTGTTTCTGCAATGTTCCTGGTTTCCTCATCCGTTGGGCTAAAGGCAAAAGATATAAATTCTGTCTCTTCTCTTTTGTAACTCTTAGTACCTGCTGAATTTCATGTGATCATGGGCTTATTCTAGGGCCTTGTGTGGCAGGAAGTGCTATGAGAAAGGTACAAAGAGTAGATACACAGGTGGTTTTAGAGAAAATGCAATCCGGCTGATTACTATAAAAAAAAATCTGCTGTGTAAATGGAAAAACTTCCTCACAAAATGCAAAACTAACCTGAGAAACTCATTGCTGTAAGAATTAATTGAGACCAAAACCTTGCCAAAGAACAAGAAAAAAAGAAAAGAAGAAAAAGAAAAAAGAAACAGGAAAAAGAAAAATAATAAAAAAAGCCAGATGAGATGTTTACAAGGCTAATAAGACCATAATAAGGACATTTAGAAACACAATAGTACTTATTAAGGAAAGAAAACAAGACTCTCAGAAGAATTAAACATGTTGAAAAAGCTATCTGCTTCAGGACAGAAAAAACCCCTTGGTGTAGCTAATGGCCAGATTCAAAGAGATAATTAAGCACCAGCTCTACTTTTGGTTGCAGTCCATACAGTTGCAGTCCATTTTGAGCCTGATCTTAAATCAAATTTGTTGGCCTGCATTGTATAAAAGGTGATTGTCGACAGCGTGAACATCTGTCTTTGGCCAAAAACCTGATCCATTAATGGAACATTGGGAAAATTTCCTACCACAGACTACGGCATAACTGTTATTGAAGACTTTTGATAGCTTCCTTTGATGCAGCTTTTGCTGACCATTGCAGAGGCAAAACACCAGGCAAAATGGACAACGTGGCCCGATCAATTATAATGCTTACATCTTACTTTTTCTTTTGTCCCTCTGGAAATAGCTGTCGGTCTTACTTTAGTTTCAGTGGACCTAAACAGTCTCTTCAGCCACTTCTCCATCCTCAGTACGTTGCTGAGAAGGGAGCACATGCGGATGGAGAAGAGATGTCCTTGCATGGCCGCAGGGAGGGATGGGCTGCCAGTCTCCTTAAATACAACAGATTTTCCTGCTGTGCCTTACTTCTGTGCTGCAAAGGGGAGGGAAAGAAAGCTTCCCCAATTTAAGAAGATACGTCAATAGAGGGGTAGGGTAAAGGAGCCATCAGAGGGCTGCGTTGGCAATGTCACTTGACGGGGAAGATGAAAGTGGCCTTTGCTCCTGGCTCCATTGTGGACTTCTGTCAAGGCATTTCATTTTTCATGTGTTTCAGTCTGGCCCCCATAAAGTGCAGCCAGTGTGAGACTCGTCTGTGCAGTGCTTTGAGCACAGCGGGAAAAATGTGTTAGGCAATGAATATTGTCATGAGGAATTGCCTGCTGCCCAGCAATATTACCTCTCCAACGTGCCTACCTCCTCTCTTCCTGTTCCCCCTCCACGCTGAGAAGTTAGGGCATCCTCAGGGACTCTTCCTTTGTGAAAATAACAGGAGCTGCTGTGCACTTTTAGAAGTCTGGCTTTGTCCCATAGGTGTCAAAGAAGGACCTTAGGTTCTTGGAAAATCTGGTCCCAAATGAGTGTAAAAATGCACATTTTGTCAGGAAGTGAATAACATCTCACTGAAATTAAGCCAGGGACAAAGATGAAAAAGCAGATGGCCCATGACAAACTGTGAGAACAAATTTGTTCGCATGACATGGGAATAAGTATGTACTCATAACAGACTATTACTCAAGAAATTTTGAAAGAGCACAACTCCACAGGAGTCATAATGTGATTAGTCACATAAAGCCCAGTTCAGCTAGGCCTGGTATATTGTACCTGAAAGAAGAGAAACAGACCCCAAAAAAAACCACAATTAAAAAAAAAAAAAAAAAAAAAAAAAAGCATTCCAAAGAGATGCACGAGTTTATGAAGTCAGAAAAAAACTCTTAAGCAAATTAAAATCTGTACAGTAGCACGTGGATTGTTATTAGGCTGCTTAAAAAGCAAGAAGCCAAAGGAAGGAGCCTTGCTAAAGTGACTCAACCAGTAGGGTTTTAGTTTGACAACACAGAGACAGAGTTGGGCTATTTTTGGTGAAACATCTTGGACTCTGGGACAGACTTTGCTACATGCCCCATTACAGCATGGTTCTGGCAATCTACAACGATTTCCAAAATACCTCTTTTTTTTTTTTTTTTTTTTTTTTTTTTTGTTGTGGGAGTGACGGGTGAGAGAAGTTTGAAAATTAGAGGAATAGGGCTGATTTTGAGCACTGTGATCTATTGATGTGGTTTTTGAAATTAGTATTTCATACAAGACTCCTTATCTTGAGTAGGCATATTTATTTACATGAAATTGCTTTTGTCATTAAAGATTGCAATACCTTGGCATATACGATATTTGGGGATATTTCCACATATCCAGAGATGAGTGGATTCTTAGGATATAAATGTGATTTGCTTTATCTAAAAAGTAATTAACAATAACCTTGCCTAACGCTTTTATGAATTTTCTATGACTTTCCAAGCTGCTGAGACAAAAGCACATGAGTGTTCAGAGCTAGTTTAGGTTTTTATGAATAAAAGATGCTAGTCACAATATCTAGAACCAAATTCAATTTCTGAAATCACATATATGCAAACACTGATCCTGGAGTGCTCATAGTGATGTTTGTGTTCAGACCTATTCTAATGTAGTATCTGGTAGTCTCTTTGCCCAGTGCTGTAATTCAATCCCTTCTAAACTTGATTTACAGCTTGAGGCCCTTCTAAGTGTGGCTGCAGACCGGCAGTGGGAAGCAATGCCACTCTGTATCTGAATCAAACCTGAGCAGCACGGAGGGATGGCTTCAGATTCAGATCCCAAAGATGGACTTTGTCCGTGCAAAAGCGGTACCGCCCTTGCTTACGCCGATGTCGCTGTTGGACTTTCATTTACCACAAGTTGTTAGGACTCCAGTTTCACTTCTTACCAGAAAGAGGAGGCAGGCATATATTTAGACTTTCTTGGGAAGCAGCTGCAAAATGAAGTGGGAGTGCGTGCGTGCGCTTGGTCTCACAGAACCACACGCAGACGCTGCTGGCTTTAGAGCAACTTCATAAACCTGAGCAGAAAGGACAGTGCACCAAGGCCTCCTGCAGGTTACCGTGTCACTGAAGGGGCGGCATTACTCATTTCAACATCTTAATATCCTTATCATTGAAACAGATTGGTTGTTCAGCGCTGACTCACTCGAAAGATTATCGCCTTCTGAACCACCAGCTCATTTCTTGAAGCACTCTAAGGGCCTAAGTGTCTACTTTATGGCACTTCAAACCTTATCTTCATGGTTTTATGCCTTCCATGGGAACATAGAGGCAACACTACCTATCTGCTATTCTGATTTGATAGGGTAGTGGAACACTGGAATGGGTTGCCCAGAGAGGTAGGGGAGGCCCCATCCCTGGAAACATTCAAGACCAGGTTGGATGGGGCTGTGAGCAACCTGATCTGGTTAAAGGTGTCCCTGCTCACTGCAGGGGGGTTGGACTAGATGACTTCTAAAGGTCCCTTCCAACCCAAAACATTCTATGATTCTACAAAATTACTTGCTACATCTATACATAAAGTGGGGAATCCAACTTACCGAACATCAGCCATTTAGAAGTTAGTCAGCCCATCTAAGACAGTTGATCTAGTCCTACAAGAAGCGCTGGAAGGGGAGGGACACTCCACAACATGATCCTCTCACCCTTCTTAGGGACCTGATGGCTTGGGATGGCTTATCCCCAGGGGTGCTTCTTTCTCTGCTGGAGCCTGGGCAACTGCCTTGCACTAGATGCCATCTAAATGGCTAATGTTAGATGAGCTGAATCCCATGCAGTGTGCTAGCTAGTGGAAAATCATGCCCCTGCTTTTGCCTCAAGGTTTCTCCTTCACAGACCTTTCCCTTGTTAGCTGACAAAAGACTAAGAAATCGGGGTTTGCAGCAATCTGGCTGTGAGGCAGATAAAATCAGTAGTCAAACAAAAGCAGCTAAGATAGCCAAGACTGCCTGAAAAGTTAAATGCATGCTCTTCTCGTACAGATGAATGCATTTAAAATAACTTTAGTTTCCCCATTCTCACAGGGCAGCCCATTAATCTTTTGGTAACATTCATCATCATGGGCAGGCAACGTACCAGGAAATCCTCTCCTGGAGGTGCTCCTCTGCTCTCTCTCATTGCTGTATCACCTGGCCAATTTGCAGTCCTGTGAGTTTTTAACACCCCAAGGGGCTCTCAGAGTTGGCAGCGCAGCACTATTCCGTATTATTTGCAAAAAGGTAACACAAAGATGTGCAACAGCTTTCTCTTCGGGCGATCCATAGTAGATCAGGAGGGTAGTGAATGTTAGGCATCCAGTGTTTCTCAGCTGGGCACCCATCTTATTTTTACGCACCTGGTATAGGATTTCTGTTTTGACATGTAGGCATTTCCAGTGCATGGCATCGACATCTGAGTCGGTTATTCTACGTTACCCCCACCAAACAGATGAGGACACATATTTCTCATTCTAGCAATAAAGAGGTGATGCTAGACCTATTTAATCCACTGACTGTGAAGAAAGCCTAGGGAATTAGAGAAGATGTAGATACCTATACCATAAACTGCTAAAGCTAGAGGTGACATGAATCCCATCTCAGTAAACTAGTTCTTCTAAAGGATGAGGCCAAACTCCCTAAGCAGCCAGTAGAAATAAGTGATTCTGAGTCTGTTCAGACAAATACAGATTATGTGTCTAAGCCTTCGCTTTGGAGGCTTTCCCTCTATATACATAATGGAAAATGGAAGAGGTCCTTTCAGGGAATTTCTTCACTAGGCACTTACATTTCACTTGTTTAGATGAATTGGATCCTAGCCAAGGTTTTCTGAGTCCTGGATTAACTTCCCTAACTGGTGAAATAAGTTTTCTTCTGAGCTAGAAGCCTACCTTGAACAGTCCATCTTTGCATGTGGAAGTACGCTATAGTTACCTACCCATCTTCTGTAGATTAGTTGTACTGGAGGATGCTAAATGACCATGCACAGGTCAGTCGTTATGTTTAGGGAAGGTCACTGTATTTGTCTGAGCACCTTGTCTTCAACATCTCTGTTCTCTGCAGGCATCCATCCAACCCCATTTAGCCACAGCTCTGTCAAGATGCAGATCTAACACCCCCAGGAATGAGTGTGCACCTGCATGCTCCAGTTAAGAAGACTCTCCTTCTGCTGGCGCTGTACAAAAAAGTGAAAAAAGGAAGCACTAGAGTTGTGATGAGTTGCAACATTCAGATAAAACAAAAAAAATTAGAGAGGAAGGAAATAAATGGAATCATCCTGTTGTATATGATAAGCAACTGTAGTATCTTGCTCCATGCTTCATTGTGCTTAGTACTTCCATATTCCTGGGCTTTCTCAAACATGCCCTGGCAATTTTTTCCATGGAGAAGAAAATATTGACCCAAGTCGACCCTGCTTTGAGCAGGGGTTTGGACTAGAGGGTGTCCAGAGGTCCCTTCTAACCTCAACGATTCTGCGATTCTGCAATTTTCATCAGCAGTTTGGGTCTCTGGATGTTGAGCTGTTGAGTCAGATCCTGTCCAGACAAGCAGTTGCTCTGGGTGCGCAGACTGTGCAATGTCAGCCACCAATCTGAGCAGTGCAGCAGCTTCTACACGTCCTGGCTATGCCAGGACCCCTGCACGGGTGCCCAGACACCCATGTGGAATCTCTTAGATAGAAGTATGGGAGCCTGATCAAGCTGAGCAAGATGTGTTTAAGAGGCTGCATGGGGTAAATAAATTTTAAAGGGAGGATTAGTGGTATGACAAAGCTGTGGCTTCTGATAGGGAAGCCATGCTGTTTGGAAAGTTTTCATCTAAAAGAAGAGCCTTTGGTGACCATATTTTTCTCTCTACTTTTGTCTATATTAGTTACTACTCCTTGTATTTTAACCCCAATTACTCTTTAACCATATAAGAATCATTTGTGACCATTATTTGTCACAGTGCTAAACCAGATTACTCAAGGTTTGTGGAGCTTCCTCTGCTCTCCCATGTATGGAAAAACATTACACTCAATTTGGTTTGTTTGGCCAGTGTGGACAGGGATTAGCCATGCTATATATGGACCATAAACACTGTTCTGGTTAACACTACGGTTGAGCCAAACCTGAACCTTTCATCTCACCCTTTGCAAACTTTGGTGGTTTGGATGGAAATGGAACCTGTATTTGAACTGTGCTTTATTTTTGTTTTTGTTTTGAAAAACCAAAGTCCTGTCAATAACACTTTGGAAACCCAACATCCAGCATCCTCAGCCCACCTCCAGTGAACAGGAATCGAGTGCCTGTGTAGGCAGGGACTTCGTGTTGGGAAGAAAGCCAATACACAAAGGAAGGAAACTGTTTCAAGGAACCTGCAGTAACTTTCCATAAAAATCTCAGGGATATAAGGGCATGCTGAATTTTGTGTCATAATCCCCTCCAACCAACATGTGTGCTTGTTTAGGGAAAACATGGTGGTCCCATGTGGAACAAAGATGGACTTTTGTAGGCTGCATATCCAATTGGTTTGGTCTTAGAAATTACAGGGAAAAGCCTTCATTTGCTTTTGACTCTCAGTTTCAGTTTGCTATCTGGAATACCAAACCAGCTGGTAATGAAAACAGATTTCTCACATCAGATTTTTTAGATGCCAGAAATAATAATAGTGTAGTGTTAACACCTCAGTACTTGGCTTTCTCTAGGTTGTCTTAACCTAGATAAATCTATTAATTTGTGTCTTTGTATCCACAGCAGTGCCTTAAAATTTGCGCTTAATTGCAGCAGAAGTAGTTTTAAAATCCATCTGTCTAACACTGACCGTTCCTGTAGCATCTCACCACCTTCTTTATAATGTGTTCCCAATGCTGAAATAAAGATCTGTGGCATGGTATAGTAATTCCACTTATGCAGATCTTTGAGGCTGTTGAAAGGCCAACATTTCCTATTATACTTCTGGCTTCAGAATTACCGTAACAATAGGTTCATCCTTACCCTACAGTATTTACCAACTAGGCAGAGCGGGTAGAGCACCTTGTCCCATAGCATGGCTCTCCCAGTCTTTGCATATTCCCCAGAGACTGCTCTGTCATCCTACACAGTATCTGTTGAACTTGGTCCAAGCAAGCATTTTTCTAATGGCCTTAGTGAACATTGGATGAGGTCCACTCAACTGCTTGCAAGGTGGCATAGGTGTCAAGCCAGGATGCACAGTGTCAACAGTTTCTTTCTCAGTCTCTTCTTTGTTGATTTTCATAGCTGAAGCTGCGAAATCCCAGGCAGGGATCTATGTCTAAGTTTAATTTTGTGAACTCTTCCATGCTTCCACACAAAAAAAAAAAAAAAAAAAATTATTGAGAGTTTAAGCCACTAACTATCTCTTGGTGTTTCTGGTGTTGACCTGTCCATTCAAACCAGAATGCTGAAAACTGGGACCCTCTATGAAGCAGTAATTTACTTCAGCTCTGGCAGCATTCATTCAGCCCTAACACCTCCACGGGAGATCTGAGTCAGTTAGGACATTACCATCGTTCCGTGACTGGTCAGGAAAACACAGCAGGTAATTCACCAGCTAGTGCATATGTATGAGATGTCAACTAGAAAAATGTTAAGGCCTGTCCACAGGCTTTATGAAGAATGCAAGTGGAAGGATAGTTTAGATTTGTGGTGTTAAATTCCATGTTTACCTACAGTAGGCTCTTGTCTTTGAGTATGTCTGTTCTTTTCTAGTTGGCCTACAAGAGAGTATGACTACCAGCTAATGAAATTCTCCCTTGCATCAAAAAGGCCTAGTCCCACTGAAGTGACAGCAAGCAACAGTCCATGTATGTAAGTACATGTGTGAATCAAGGCTCATGATGTGTCTTCCTTGCAGACTCAGACCCATGCACTCCTGATGCTCCACCTGCTGCCACTTCACCTCCAACTTCTGAAGAACCTGGACCTTTCACAGCTCCAGCATCACCCTCCTCTTCCTCTGATACTGGTACTGCATCATTTTCACCACCATTACCTGCCTGTGTTACAGCCTTACATCCCAAACCGCCTCCTATTCCACCATCAACATCAGCTTCTGCTGCCACTGTTCACCCTGGACTCCTTTCTCTTCCTGCACCACCCACCTCTGCTCCAACCCTGCACCCTGGACTTTATTTGCCAGTAGTCCCAGCTGGCAGTGCCACCCACCTCATCAACTGGCTGCCCTTCCTCACTTCCGCAACACTCACCACCATTCGAGGGAAGGAGGAAGACCAGCCACCCATAAGAATGGGCTCCCTGGAAGGCATGAAGCGCTGCACCAGCACACCTCCACACCCTTCCCGTGATGGAAATCCCCAGGCAGTGCCCATGGGAGACAGGGCTCCAGAGGCTGCTTCCTCACCACCAGCTGCCCACACCATGCCCCCAAGCTCCGAGCAGGCATCGGCGAACGTGAGCGACATCCTGGCAGAGCTGCGGACGATGAACAGCCATCTCTCCGTCATCGCCCGAGCCCTGACACAGCTGGTGTCGTCACTGGCACCGCAGCAGGACGCGCATGGCACCCCACCTCCTTAGTGCCAGGCTCTGCACCAGCTCACCCTGCTCAGAGGGGCTGGCGCTGGCCGGGGACAGCCCACGGTGGAGGTAGGGAGGAGGAAAGGGACCCTACCCAAACCTGCCCCTACCATCTGTGCCAGTCCGCTGTGCTCTCTGCCACTGACCACGTCTCCCCAGTGGGTTTTTCTGCTTGTTTGTTTATTTCGTCCTTGTAAATGGCTGCATATATTAAAAAATAGTTTTGTGGTCTTGTTAATAAAATTGTTTATATTTCTTGCATTCCTTTCGGATGTGCTCGCTCCCCTCCTCTCACCCATTAACCACACAAGCACTGGTTGGAATTGGTGAGGTCTTGCACAGTGAACATGGAGAATCTGAAGTGGTGAGAAGTCACCCACAATAAAATGCTCAGGGAGGTGACAAAACCCTCCTGAGCAACGTGGGGGGGACACAGACAGGAAGGAACACAATAAAACTCTGAAATTTTTTCCTATTTCTCTCCATCCACGCTGCATGGCATGGCTCTGCTGAAGTTGGAGCGCTTCCCAGCACACTAAATCTCAGGGGTAATTGCAGTTACTGGCACAGGTAAGGGCCGTGATAAATTGTTCAAAATACAGTTCAGGGTAGGTGTCTAAGGAGTACTTGGTCTGAACAGCTACAAAACAGCCTCATCAACCTCTTGTCCTCTGAGAGAGCGTGAACCAAAGGCAGCGCAGCGCTTAGCTGGAGCGTATCTGATTTATTTGCCAGTGGTGCCTGGGGTTCTTCAAGGGCATACATGGGCCAACCTAATTTACAGCAATTAGCCAGGCACACGCGGATAGATCCCGACATTTCACCATCCTTGTCCTATTGCCAAGCTGCAGTGGCTCGCCTAAAGGTGTCATTGAAGGCATGAAACCTCAAACAATCCTCTTTGAGGATGGGGAAAGCGCTCTTGGGCATGAATCCAGGACTGTTCCCCCCCCGCCGCCCCCCGAGATTTGTGACCTGAAGAGCAGCTGGTGAGGTACCCTTGGTGGCCTGGAAGAGACACCAGAGCTGGGAGCTGAAAGTTGGGATGTGCTTGGTGCTCTGGAAGAGCCCCAGGGAAGAGGACTAGCAGCTCTTGCAGAGCCATTTTGTGCATCTCCAGCCACAGTCTGCCCATAGAGCAAATAACCATCCGTCAAAATAAGATGTTTTCCCAAAGGTGGGCCAAGCATGGGGCCAGCGGAGGCTGAGCCAGGTTACGTGGCTGCTCTGTCTTTCATCTCAATGAATTATAATGAAAGAAATGCTCATGGCAAACAAGAGGAAAGAAGAGCCCCTGTGAAGTTTGGTATGATCTTGCCTTAATTTAGCCATGCAGCCGTCAGATATCAGGATCTGAGGCCATCTCTAGGAAAAACCCAGACAAACAGACAGATTGCTAGATAAGATTAAAGAGGAAGTATTCTGTCTATTTGCAAATAGATGTTACAGATGAGCCTAAGCCACAAAGATCGAATGAATATACAAACTTCCCTAAAGCTCAGGTGTATTTGAATTTGAGGTTTTGGTTACTGTATATATATTTATATTTAAACTTATCCATATTTTTGAGTCTGTACCTGAAAGACAAAGCAACTGCCCTGTTCGATCATGTGTTTTGGGTTGTGTTTTTTTTCCTAGGCCTGATCAGGCTCTGATGTGTTTAGCAAAAAAGGTGACAAGAAAGACATTTCATAGCTGGCTTTCACTACCTTTTAATTTTGTGCTTTTCAACAAACAGAGATAAATGAAGGGTCTTAAAAACATTTTGGCTTTTGATTTGGCTATTGCAGTTTCCATAGACTAAAAAAGCAAAAGTTTATCACTTTTCCTCCTTTCATTAGGAAATATAGGACAGGAAAGAAAGGGGAAAGCTCTATGGTTAAAAAAAATAAAAGGAATGTTTTTCATTTTTACCCGTCTTTCCCTCTTCAATTTAGCATGGTAGTAAATAAATAGCATATTCTCCCACTCTCCATAGTTTTAGTTGATTTATCCTGTTTGTTTTGAATACTACCTTTTTATGGCCTAATATTGATTAAAGTCTCAGTGGGGCTTAGCAAGACACACAGCCCTATTCCCCTGTACAGATGACTTCAGAAAATCCTACTTGTGCAGCTGCTGGTGCTTTATCAGCCAAGGTTGGAGCTGGTTTCATTTAGGTGTCTAAGGGATTTGAGAACAGTTTACATGGCATGCAAATCCAGAAAAAAACCTGAAGAAGTTGCCTATAGCATTAGATATTCAGCTGCAAAGGCAATGCTCTTCTTTCTCAAAGATGCCACAAATGCAATCTGGCTTGCAGGGAGGGAAAAGCACTCTTCCTGAGCCTCTTCCTAAAGGAACGAGATTTCTGCAATCCCATGGCCAAAGGTATGAGATGCTAAACACCCTTGCAGTCTAGACTCTGAGCTGTCTGCTCCTGCGGCATCCTGACAACAAGGCAGGACCAGAGCCTGTAGCCAGAAGTAGCAACTTTCAGATTGACTTGGTAACCACTGCTGGCTCTCACACGGGCGCAGCAACCGGCTCCAGAGCCGCCAAGGCAGACAGAGGCTGTCTGTGGGTAGGGTCCGGCCGACGTGAACACCTCCATTCCGAGTGACCGGAGCCAGGCTGAGCCCAGCCAAGGATCTGCTAATGCTGCGACCACAGGATCCACTTCTGCAAATCCTCATGCAGGGTTTGTGCACAGCCCGTGCTGAGCTCTGTTAGCAGCACCTGAGCCAGCTGGTTAAAACCCAGCTCAGGTACGTCTGGGCAGCCCCACCATGGCACAGGAGGGCTTCCCTGCTATGCAAAGAGGGCACCTGCCCGTGGGCATCTCATTCAATAATGTGCATTATTCTCTACTCAGTGCATTCAATAGACTCATGTCCCTTAGGAATTGTTTTACTTGTTCAACGTAATTGAACCACTTAAGCACGGCAAGAAACGAGTGGCTGCCCTGACTGCATCGCTTGGATGGCAAGAAGGCTGCCTCTGTCTCAGGTTTTGTTTGCTCTTCTTGGCTTTCATCTGCAACCATCCAAATTTGGCTTGGCGCTGCCAGCCCGGCTGCCGCTTTCTGATTGCTTAGCAGCATTACTCACATTGCTGAGCTGCTGCTGCACACGTGGTACCCTGCCAGGCAAAAGCTGGCATGCAGCTCACAATCAAAAGTCTCCGAAAGGGTCTGAAGCTGGCAGCAAGAGCAGCTGAAGAAGGACAGAAACCCCGGTGCAGCTGGCACTGTCCTTGCACCGTGTCCCCACACTGTGTCCCCGCAGCCTCCCAGCACCTGTGGAGATGGCATGTCCAGGCTACTTCAATGCGACAGAGCCTCCTAACCCATGGCAAACAGTTCAGCAGACATTCTTCTCTAAATTATTCATTTTGATTCAGCTCAGAGAGCAAGGGGCTGAAAGTTATAATGTCTGGGTGCATGTTCAAAGCCCTGCGTAGAGATAACCTCATAGGCTCACACTCCAGTTGCTGTTAAATTATTAAAAATGCCCTGTTGACCTTCTCTCTTGGAACATCTTCAGTCTCTCCTTCTTCCTCCTCTTCTACAGACTTGTTATTTGTGAAGGCAGCAACTGATAGGGCAAGATTCATTTTATAATTGATAGATGCCTCTTTGGATTTCAACTAAAAAAATCTCAAACACTCCAGATGAGCCAAACTCAAAGGCTAGAGTCACCACGGGTGATCATCACACCCCCCTTCAGGCTCCACCATCAAAATGCTAAACACACCGATCTCATGTTTCGCAGCTGCTTTATAAACAAATATTTCAAGTCACCACACCTTAATTATCTAAAAGTTGGTTTTGTAGGTTCCTCTGCAACCATGGGGAGCCAAGGGCTTTTGGCATGCAATTGATCCTAGCCTAAGAAAGGTATTTAAAATAAGTAGGAAGGCAGTTGACCTCTGGCAGCATCCATCCCTCTCTTCTGAATATAGACAACTAGTTTAAGCCAGATGCTTAACTTCTAGATGGCTGGAGGTAAATGAAACAAATCCTCTGGTAACCACAGTTCATTTCAAACTGGTGAAGCATCAAGATATCACATTTATTTGAGCCGTGATAGATGTGTGAGGAGCTGGAAGAGGGGAAGTGGGAGCTCAGGAGAATGGGACGGACAGTAAAACTGGAACCCCCTGCATAATATCCAGCTCCAGCCCCAGGCCAGGAGTTATCCTGCACCAGGAGAGCACCAGGTCATTCCCTTCTCCCAGAGATTTAACTCCTCAGGATGTGGAACTGGAAGCTAAACAACTTCATGGGATTTGAGTGATGTACTCAGTGTCTGCTACTCCAGC
>NW_009259792.1:1313212-1318412 GCF_000687185.1 Egretta garzetta | reverse complement strand
AATTACTTAAGGAGGCATCAGGCTGTACAATATATGTATTAGACTGCAACTCAAGAAGGTGGGAGAAATCACAGGTTTACCCAGGAGGAATAGGAATCACAGAATCGCAAGGGAAGCCGGGTGGTTTTTCACTTTTTCTCTAGCGCACATTGTTTTTGCAATATTTGTACACATGTTCACTGCAACAACACTCAAATCCCCCAGTAAAAATAATTTATAAAGAAGCATAGCTAGGGAGCACATTCCTTCGCATTAGCCCAGCTGCAAGCTGGCAGCAGGCAGAGCCTGGGAGCGAGCTCCCTCCTGCAGACAGGATGGTTGTTCAGCATCTTCTGCCAGATGCCCCTGTGGACATCCAGCTCTGCCCACAAAGCCATACGGCCTATTTGCCTCCAGCTTCCTCCTAGACCTTTCACTACAGCATTTTGCAGAGCTCTTTGGGTTTCTGTTCAATTTATTTCAGTCCGTGAGCAATTACCCAGGACACCTGTGTCAGGATATTGGTTGCACCCATAACCACAAGGCTATATCCTGAGTCCACAGCTGCCAGCTTGGTGAGACATGCTCTTTGGATGTCATGGGGCAGAAGACACTATGCCACCAGTGCAGGCAAGGATACCCTGTGGCCACAGCTGACCCTGTCCCGGGACACAGCGGTCGCGCTGATCATAGAATCATAGAATGTTTTGGGCTGGAAGGGACCCCTAGAGGTCACCCAGCCCAACACCTCTGCAGGGAGCAGGGATGTCTTTAACCAGATCAGGTTGCTCACAGCCCCGTCCAACCTGGCCTTGAATGTTTCCAGGAATGGGGCCTCTACTACCTCTCTTGGAAACCCCTTCCAGTGTTTCACCACACTCATTGTAAAGAATTTCTTCCTTATATCCAGTCTAAACCTACCCTGCTTTAGTTTAAAACCATTACCCCTTGTCCTGACACAGCTGTCCCTACTAATGTATGATGTATGGCTGTGCTTGGGAAGGGGTAACCCTGAGCCACCCTGCCAGCAACTGAAGCCACAGACTTCATACCCACCCCATGGGTTGGGAAACCCTCTGCTCACACAACCCACAGGATGCAAGAGAAATCCAGAGTCTGTCCAGCCTCAGCTGGGTTTGGAGGCCACCGTGCCAGAGAAACACCGAGGCAGGCAGCACGGCTCCCAGACTGCACAGGAGCTGAAGGAGCTTGAACACAGGGGCTTTCCCAGCCTGTGGCTGAGCTGGGAAACCTTGCTCTCACACAGCTCCGCATGTGAGTTAAAAGGCACAGCATTTTCTGCTTGCTCATCTCCCACATGGTATTTTCTTTCCCCTTGACAGACACTGAAGCTCTGTTCTCGACTCAGCCGTGAAGCGTTGGGCTGTAAGACACAAGGCAATTAGTACTGGTCTTAAAGGAAATAAAGGTGACAGGCTCTGGGCCAGGTTTTCAGATGGCACGAATGGATGAGACTCTGTCCTTTCTCCTGGGTGTGCCAGGACCACTGCACTGAACCGTGCTGTCCATCTGCTCCTTCCGTAATCCTAATTGCTCTCTGCCCCCATTTATTTTACACCTGAGTTGTACGTTTTCAAAGCAAGGACTATGCTTGTGTTCTGTCATCATGCGAAGGTTAGCATGGAAGGGGATTTTAAACACCAAAACAGCACAAGTAATTATTAATAGCAAGCGATATCACGAAACCGAAATCTTCCTCTCAACGAAGAGGAATTCAGTAATGTAGAAGTTGAAGACAGAAAAGTCTACCGCAACCTCTTGCTGGGTTTTGCTGCAGACTCTCTCTCTAAAATAAGCTGGGCAGAAGCAGTAACTTCTCACTACTGCTTTTGCTTGTGGAAGTGGTTCCCAGGCACTCGCTGTACATCGTATACTGTCGACATCTGATTTGATCCACATCATTGCCATCTACTACTCAGTGTGGATTTCCCATTTATCTCGAACTTCGGCTGAGATCTCATTTTATTCAGAGACAGATCTTATTGGAACAGCCTTCGTGAAGTGCTTTACTGCTTATAACTGTCATTCAAAACATATTTTGAACAGAAAAATGTGGATTTGCGCCAGATGAAGCACTTGATGATTCCTAGAGATGGCAACAAGTTGGTTTTGTCACAAAACAAAAATAAGAGGCCCTCAAAAAAAGTCTGAAAAATGCCAAAGACCATTTCTATTTCTTAATATTTATTTTTTTAAAAGATATTGAAACCATGCCAGTAGTTCAAGAATTAATTGAAGCATTTTGTTTCCTCTGCATTCCCACTTTATCCATTTCCTCAAAATTTTTTGACAGTATTTATTTTGGGTCAACAGAAAATGACATTTCTTCTCCATGTCAGCAGAATCAAAACATCAGATACTCATGTGGCTCTGCTAGGAGAAGACACCGAGTTCTTAGGTTAACCTGGCTATCTGTGAGCTGAAATCCAAACCCCACAGTTTCTTCCAGATTCTCCAAAGTAGTGAAAGTGCTGGTGACACCAGTCCAGTGTCCCATGGTCCATGATACATGTCACCAGTGAAGTGGTATATGGCTCTATTTCCTAACCTTGATTGGAAAGGGAACTCACAGGCTTTTAGGTAATACAAATTTCCATGGGACTTTGAGCTTTGATTGACCAGCCAGAGCAATTTGATCTGTTCCAGATGGGACCTGACTCCATGTGTTTTAGTAAATCGTGGTAGATGTTGGACTTTTCAAGCCATGCCAACCGACATGTGATAAAAGCTTCCAGGGGCTTATTCATTTCTTCCGTATAAAACAAGGCAATTTGCACATTTTACGTTAATTCTGTATTGACTATCACTCTTTGGAGGTAAGGATGTCATTATTTTTTAAGCATACAGGGCTTTACTTGATCAGACTCATTTGTTTCCTCTGATGGAAGAAAAGGGCCTGAGGTGGAGAGAAGTTAAGAGCTGACTAGGAGGTTTTAACTGAAGTAGTGGGATGAATATGAGCCAAGGAAAATTTAGGCTGCACATCAGGAAAATTTTCCTAACAACGAGGTCTATTACTACGTGGAATGGTCCCCCCAGGGAAAAGGGGGAAGCTGACTAGACAAAGCAATGAAGAACACATTGTAGGGAGCAACCTTTAAACAGTTGGGGAATGGACCAAGTGACCTAAGTACATTTTCCATCTCTAATTTCTGTGACTCAACCATTACAAGAGTAGACTGTAGAGTATATGACTCCTGTGCTCTGCCACATCAGTACTGCTTTGGGAAGACTTCCCACAAAGCCAGTCCTCAGGATGCAAAAGACACCAGTACTTTGACCTCCAGGCCTCTTTGCTGGGGTCTACAAGGCATAGGCTGCTCTTGATGGGACCTTTGGCTACCTATGACACTCACCTAGGGGCCACGGGGTGCATGAACTCAGGTTATTTTTGACTGTGCCTTTTTCATTCTTCAGCTTTGCTTTTCTTTGCATTTTTTTTCCTGACTTCTTCCTCTTGTTTAGGAAAGATTTTCATGCTCAGAAACTGCTTAAGTTGCTATCACACTTTTGTCTAAGAGAATCAGTTCAAGTTTGCTTGGCCACAGCTTTAAAAGCAAAGTCAAGCTACACAGAAACCTGACACAGAGGTGGATTTTCTCAGCATCTGGGTGATGCCCATGTGACAACTGACACATTAGCAGACACCCATGATCAAACCAGGAATCTCTAAATGTCCAGAAATGTCCACAAAATGTCCATTGAGTTCAATTAGTCCATGACCTTGGGCTCCATCTGTTATGGTGGTCACTCAGGACAGGAGAGGTGGTGTGTTGCGTGGAGTTACTGGGCACCAAAGCCAGCTCAGGTCGGGTCACCGCTGCCCTTGCATTGCTTCTTGTAAGGCTTGTCCTCCATTTGTTCAGGTGGTTCCTGCTGCTCTGGCATGGGCTTATCCATGGCCACAGATGCTTTGGGGAGTCCTGCTCCCACGTGGACCCCAACTTATTTGCTGGTGGGGTAGGGTGAGAAACAGAAAAGGCCTTGACTCTGTGTCAGCCCTGCTCAGCAGTAACAAAAACATCCCTGGGTTATCCACAATGTTTCGAGCACAAATCCAAAACACAGCCCCAAACCAGCTACTGTGAAGAACACCAACTCTACCCCAGCCAAAACCAGCACATAGCCAAAAACTTCTGTGGGAAGGGCCAGTTTCATCACATTTCTCAAGGAAAGTTCACTCAAAATTTTGACGTGATCATACTCCAAATAGCACCTTTTGGCATTTTTTAAAAAGAAAGATTTTTTGTTTTGTTTTGTTTTGTTTAAAAGCAGGTTTTCTTTTCAAATTATAACTAATGAGAGTAAGACAAAGAGCATCCCTGCTATAACTTAGAGAAGTGAACTTCTTTTTTCCTCAGAAGAGTGGTTTAATATGCCCAACTACAGTAAACTTGGTGTCTGAGTATTTTTATCACCTTTCGAGAAAAAAAAGTCTTCAAAATATCAACATTTCCATAGAAGCAAAAAACACATCCCTCTTTGGCTTATTTATTGTCTGGGCAGGAATTGCTTGAAAATACAGGCAAGATAATGAAGGGCCTTTTCTGCTGTGCTTGTGCTGGAAAACCTGTGTTTATTCTTAGTTTTTTTCTGGCCCTGAAAACACATGTTTTGAAAAAAATAATAGGTATGTTATAGGACAAATTCAGTACCATGAATGAGGCTGGAGGAGCTGTGTAAATTTCTGACATAGATTTCATTTGTGTGAGTTGGATTCATTTTTTTTCTTTTGGGCAGCCTTCAGCAGTGTTTAACGCTGTAGTCTCAATGCCCATCTATTTCTTCTGCGCGCTGGGTGTCTGCATGAATGCACTGACATCTGACAACGAAAGAGCAGCCTCATGGAAGAGAGGCAGCCAAGCAGCTCTATATTCGGTGAAAGCTGACTGCAGAGCATAAAAAATAGTGATGTGAATGCAAAGAAGAAATGGCTGGAAAAGTCTTCTAGAAAAAGTGATTACTTCTGTATGTTAAAGGAAAAAAAAAAAAGCCAACCGAACAATTAATAAGTAATGATGTTAGAAAATGCACTGGGACAAGACAAGACAAATATCACTTACAGGGGAAAAAAAATGTCCATGTCAGTAACACCTCTATCAACACCACTTTCGTTTTACCAGTTCCTGTCTAGCCGGGAACTAATTTCTTTACAGTTACTGAAGCAAAGTAACCACAAATCAACTAGTAGGAAAATGAT
>NW_009259792.1:1297966-1313182 GCF_000687185.1 Egretta garzetta | reverse complement strand
GTGACATCTGAACTATGCTTAGACAGGTATGAAATGTCTAATGTGGGTCAGTCAATCAGGCTTTGCCCCTGAACTTGTCATTTTGTGAGACAAAGTGAGAATAAAAAATAAAAAAGACAAATATTCAGAAAAGTCAAAACTCTTAAAAATTATTTATGAGCAAATGTTGGATATTTCTTGGAAGGTGATGTTAGAAGCCTTTAATATATTATGAGAATATAAAGCATGAGGGGGAGGATAAAGTGCATGGAGAGACACCGTTCGCGGGAGTTTTTCAAAGTTATGTTCCATTGGCTCAGGCTGCACCTTACTAAAATGAAACTTAACAGGCCAATAAATATAGCACTGCTAAGCAAAAAGAAGAAGAAATCATACTAAACTCTGATTATGCTGACATCAGCTGGCCTATAAATTATCGCCCAGTAAAAACTATCAAGATGTGAATAAAAATATCCCAGATCTCCATTCTGGAAGAAAAAACACCTTGGAGCTGTTCCAGCATAACAATTCTTTTTTTTTTTTTTTTTCCTTTTTTTATTGTTACCATGCAAAAGTCTATCCATTTGGCCAGCTTCATCTACACTCACTGTTCTCTAGAAGAAAATTCCTATTTTTAGAAAGTTCTTTCTTGAGCATCTTTAATGGCTGAAAGGCTTAATAAAAGCTTTGGCCCATAGCCTTGACCAGTATAAGCAAGCTCAGGATTCCTGTGAGCTCCAGAAGGCAGATTGCTGGGATGCTACTTACATAAAACGCTCAAGTCTCAGCTTCCAGCTCTCTGCCTGATCATGTTGTTACTTACACCTTATCTATGCAGAGAACTTCGTTGTTAGGATTTCTGCACACCCAGCTTCTGCTTATCTTATCTTCTTTGTCAATTAATTTGCATTTATAGGGTTTGGCAGCTCCGCTGGGGTTTACAGGGTGGATTCAATTCTTTTTTTTTTTTTTTTTTCCTTTTTTTATTGTTACCATGCAAAAGTCTATCCATTTGGCCAGCTTCATCTACACTCACTGTTCTCTAGAAGAAAATTCCTATTTTTAGAAAGTTCTTTCTTGAGCATCTTTAATGGCTGAAAGGCTTAATAAAAGCTTTGGCCCATAGCCTTGACCAGTATAAATCACTGCATTTGCACCAAAGTCAAGGTACCCAATCTAATTTACATTAGCTAGACATATTGCCCCGAGTTTCTTTGAATACTTCATTCATTGCTATAGACAGCTATGGTGTAGACTTGCCATGGTTGTACTGATTTCTAGGAAGCTATGAAAATTTGTGCTGCCTGGAGGTCTGTCACTTCACAACAGAGAAAATTATCTGGGAGGTGTTTGGTATCTCTTGGAAATCCCAGGGGATTCCTGTCTCTGTTGAATGTTTCTTAATTTACATTGCTTTAAAGTGGAGATTTCCCTGAACACGGAGGATTTGTCTCTACAGCAGCAGTTATAGAATCATATAATCATGGAATGGTTTGGGTCGGAAGGGACCTTTAAAGGTCACCTAGTCCAACCCCCCTGCAATGAACAGGGACATCTTCAACTAAATAAGGTTGCTCAGAACTCCATCCAACCTGACCTTGAATGAGGCATCTACAACCTCTCTGGGAAATCTGTTTCAGTGTTTCACCACCCTCATCGTAAAAAAATTCTTCTTTATATCTAATCTGAATCTACCCTCTTTTAGTTTAAAACCATTGCCCCTTGTCTTATTGCAACAGGCCCTATTAAAAAGTCTGTCCCTGTCTTTCTTATAAGCCCCCTTTAATTACTGAAAGGCCATTAGTGGAGTCCACATGAATGAAATGGGAGGAGAAAAGACACATTTCAGTACTCCTGATAAATCCAGTAACTCAGATACACTGCCCACTACCCATGCTGCCAGCTGGGGCAAATCCAGCCAAAAAGGCAAGATGTAATAGCAGGACCATTTCTATCTTAGGTGAGGGTAGAGATTTGATGGAGTCCAGGTTCTTCTTGCAGGTCAACCAGCAGGCTGATTTGGAGCAAATGACTTTGCAAAGGAACTGGAAGGGCAATGCTGCCCAATACCCCTGATATTATTATTGTAACTTGGGAGCCAGCTAAGGTTCACAACTAAAGAAGCCATTTTCTGGCTCTGTCACAAGCTCCCAAGGCAAAAGCAGCAAATTAATTCTGGCCAGAGCTGATAAAAAGTGTAGGTGGAATGGAAGTGTTCATTCCAACAGCTGAAACGCTTTGTTTAATTGATACTTTAATTTTGTACACACCTTCTCTTAGATTTCAAAATTACTCTCAAGACTACTTCTACCCATGTCCTGATTGCCAGCCTTCACAAGGCTGAGCAGATTAGCGCTTAAATCACACCTCAGCCCAGACTACAGTCTCCTGCATGGACCCATGCTGGTAGGCGCTCCTAGAGCAAAACTAGCATACAGTCATGGATGGAGGAACCTCACAGTACAGGGTGGCAGAGATGGCTTTTGGTCTGTATAACAGATTGGTGATTAAAGAGCTTTTCCTGGAAGAAAAGCTGAGCTCCCATCCAGTCTCAGCCTGAGAGATCGTCTCCCTGGAGCTTCCACTGGCTTTAGAGTATTGGAGCACAGATGCTCTCTATGCCATGTGTTGAAGAGAAAAAGAGAAAGGTTATCTGGTTTCCATTTAGCACAGTGGACTTGGCATTCATCTAGGAAATCAGAAAATTCATCAGGATTGCCATCCTTGCTTGGTGGGGTTGCTTTGAAAAAAACCAAAACCAAAAAAACAAACCACCTGGTGTTTAATTGCTTTTTGTTTCATTTCCCAGCCTTTTCTGCTACTAGACCCTTTTGATCACCCCTCTGCAAGCCTTTCAATGACGTGGGCCTTCTCTGACTGGTTCATGATGTCTCTGAGGTAGGGAGCCAATCTTGCATCATAGCAACATAGATCCAGCTGCTAATAAATAGGCAGCCATGATACAGAGCAGAGGCCTCGAATGGAAAGGGATATCTTAATAGTGTAACCTAGCAGACTCCTTTAAACTCATCAGGTTTTTGTCAGTGAACTGCTAATTCTAATAACTATCAGTTCCAAATTTTATAGTAAAAAAAAAAAAATCATAATTAGAGGAAGAAGGATCATGAGAACTCAGGTTATGATCTGTCCCCTTGTCTGAAAGATACTATCTCTGTACCACCCAAACCCATCAGTCTGGGTAACAACCGGGAGCAGCACTGGCTCAGACTGAGAGCGTGCCACCCACTGAGTCACCGGGACTGCTTCCTGTTGGCACGGTCCTCCCTCCCTCAGTTTTTATTACAAGCAGAAAGCAGAAGTGATATGAGTCACCTCACAAGACCACCTGCTAAATTCTTCTCCTGTGGTCTTGACCCAGCTGCCACCTGCTAATAATGAATGTAAAGATACGTGTCTTCAGGATATTGTTCAGGAGGAGAGACTCTTGCTTCAGGATTAATTTCCTAAGGAGAAGCAATAAATACCAAAAATATGCATGCCCACATCCCAGGAGCCCCCAAATTCCAAAAATGTTTGTCCTAACCACTGCTGTTACTCATCTGTAGCGAAATAAAATCCATTTTAAGGAAGTAGAACACATATTAAATATTTTTTGTTTGAACATGAGTTAAACAATTTTCAAATTTGTCTTTAGATTGTGTATTCAGGCCCATTTTCTGTCTTATATAGGACCCTCCCAAACATAAAAGATTAAGTAGCCTTGTATTCTGGCTTCCATTTCCAGTGTTGCACTAAACCTTTTCTTCATATCATCAATTACTTGCTGAAGCGATGCCTGAAGCTATGCAATGGTGACAGCCTGCACACTGGGGAAAGACAGCCAGCATTGGAAGTTGGTAGCGCGTATTTCTCCACCATCCTCATATATGTAACTTCTAACCAAAGACTCAGAAAGAAAATACCTCTTCCACACTGCCACAGCCCATGCAATGTGGGTCTGTCGAACTGACATGCCCCAGATCTCTGGGACTTACCAGTGAACCTGGAATTTTTGCAGAAATAGTAATCTGAGAGGAAGCAAAGAAAAGTGCCTTTCACCTTTTATACTCATCAAGTGTGGGACAGCTTCCAAATCAATGCGTACATGTTATTCCCTGTCCGCAGTTTTGTCTTGCTTTTTGAGTTACTACCATGAAATAACCAACTGAGACCCATAGATTTTAACAAACCAGTGCAAAAAACAATGTGGTCTTTGAAATCACTTTCAAATCTATCTATGGGTTAAACACTGGGAGTTTCTTGCCTTTGAAAATCCTTAAGCAAAGACGCCTTTGCCTCTAAGGAATGACATTTTATTAATGTGCATGCTTGTGTACGTTAGCGTGTGCATGAATATATGAATAAAAGTATAGACAACTATTGTACAAATGCTTCTTATAAAGACATAAGTTTATGGAATTAAAAACAGTAGCCTCAGTGTTGTATCTCTGAACATGTAATGTATGTCGGCATTTAGCTGATGTGTACCATTCAAGAACACATTTATCACCCAAAAGCATTCCTTATTTTACACTCTTACTTCCTGTACGTTATTTCAATCATAATTCCATAGGCATTTATTTTTACTTTTTGTTTAAGCGGTAGATGAAAGAACAGAACCAGGATATACTGGCTGGCAAAACCCTGATGTCTTTACTTAGATCTTACTCTGATAAAATTGCTTAGGACTTCTACCTGCAGAAAGACGACAGGAATTAGCTCTACAAATGCTTTTCTCATTTCCAAGAGGTATATATATCTTTGTTCTTTTATCTATTTGTTGCCAGGGTGACAGGCTTATGCAGTTTGAAAGTACAACAATAAGGCCTTAGGGTGTCACTTTAAGATAACCACACACTCAGCTTTGTGTTTAGCTTCATTATTTTATTTTTAGTTTATTCATAGCAACGTGCTACTGAAAAACGCCTATTGTCAGCTCCAGGTGTGTTTGCCAACATTAAAGAGCATAATCACAATAAAAGAAAAGCCAGGAGCTATTCCACCTCCCACATGCCAAAATTAACAAACCATAGTAAAAATTAAAATCAACAATACTTTACTTCCCTCCCTCCCTTCTTCTCTCCATCCTCTATTCTCCCCCTCCCTCCCACAACTACCAGGCCTTCTTTCCAAACGGATAACATGCAGCATGGAACTTCGGTCGATGCTACCAAAAACATAATTTTGTCCCTGTTTTCAAACTATTGGCTCTCCACTGACAGTATCCCCTAGGCAGATCCCCTTTTTCATGGTCATCCAACAGAGGGAATTCCAAGACTTCACACTTCCATGGATTTTGGAGACATGGAAATATCTGTAATTGTCTCTACAATCAACAATATCTCTTGGTTTTTTGCTCCTCTTTCTAATTCAGATATGTATTTGAGATAGGGAATTTTCAGGGGAAAAAAATAGCCAAATGGTCAGATTTTCCAGTGAAGATGTTCCATCACAGGTCTTAAAAGTTAATTACATGTCACATTTTGTTTTCATGCTCTATTTTTTCTGACTCGTATAGCTTCCTCTCCTAGTCATTGTTTATTGTAATATTTTGCTGATTACACTGATGATTTCTCTGCTATTGAATTCCCCTTAGAATCATAGACTCGTTTAGGTTGGAAAAAACCTTTAAGATCATCAAGTCCAACCGTTAACCTAACCCCGCCATCTCACCACTAAACCCTGTCCCTAAGCACCTCGTCTGCCTGGCTTTTAAACACCTGCAGGGCTGGGGACTCGACCACTTCCCTGGGCAGCCCATTCAAGAGCCTGACAACCCTTTCAGGGAAGAAATTTTTCCTAATGTCCAACCTAAACCTGCCCTGGTGCAGCTTGAGGCCATTTCCCCTCGTCCTATCGCCCGCTCCCAGGGAGAAGAGGCCGACCCCCACCTCACTACAGCCTCCTCTCAGGCAGTTGTAGAGGGCGATCAGGTCTCCCCTCAGCCTCCTCTTCTCCAGACTGAACCCCCCCAGCTCCCTCAGCCACTCCTCGTAAGCCTTGTGCTCCAGACCCCTCACCAGCTCTGTGGCTCTCCTCTTGGACATGTTCCAGGCAACGCAACGTCTTTCTTGTAGTGAGGGGCCCAAAACTGAACACAGTATTCGAGGTGCAGCCTCACCAGTGTTGAGTACAGGGGCACAATCACTTCCCTACTCCTGCTGGCCACACTATTCCTGATACAAGCCAGGATGCCATTGGCCTTCTTGGCCACCTGGGCACACAGCTGGCTCATATTCAGCTGGCTGTCAACCACTACCCCCAGGTCTTTTTCCACCAGGCAGCTTTCCAGCCACTCTTCCCCAGGCCTGTAGCGCTACATGGGGTTGTTGTGACCAGAGTGCAGAACCCGGCACTTGGCCTTGTTAAACTTCATGCAGTTGGCCTCGGCCCGGCACCACCTGACTGTTGCAAATGACACATAATCTTGTCCTTCATAGGTACTGCACTATGAGAGGTCCTGATCCTTTAATCATTCTCCTGATTTGATCCTTAAACAGTCCTCACAGTTCTTTCTTGAAATTTCTGCATCTTTTTCTACTTGACTGTGGAAGGCTGGAGACCAGACCCAGACACAAAAGTCCAAGACAACCCACAAAATTTCTACCGTGGCACGTACCACAGTAAATACCCTTCCTATTCTTACTGAAAATTTGCTTATTTAAATCCAAGCTCTGAACCTATTCTTTGTGTTGCATCATGGTCAGCTCATGTTCAGATGATTCTTTGTGATTTCCAGACATTCTCTGGAAGCAAGTCTGCTAAGCCAGATCAGTCTATGTTGTATGATGCTTGTGTTCTTCAGGCAGGATTTGGTCAGCCTAAATCCCAATGACAGTAGGATTTAGATATCTAAAATCCACTTTCATGTCAAGCCAGCATCCAATCTGTTTGTTTTTCATGTCTGCCTTGTACTGCCCTCACCTAGATTAGTTGAAAACCGTCCTTTTTACCCTGAAATTTCCTTAGGTTCTTAACTATAGCTGCTCAGATATGTATGCCTCCACAACCCATCTCTGGCTGGACATCAGTGAAGACTCAGTTATGCACACAGGCCTCTAACTGCTGCCTAAACCCCCCGGGGAAGCTTTAAAAAGTTGGATTTATTCAAATAATGAGGTAATCTTTCACCTTTCCCTTTGCAGAAAGTAATGGCCTAGCTTTCACTCCTAGTCCCATCAACTGATGGTGTGGGTAGATGAGCTACATGAACTAGGTTGAGGCAGTGAATTGAACTGCCAGTAGAGAATCTGGGATAGTCCTGTAATTATTGCAGTTGCTTTGACATCCTAAAGCAGGTCTACAGGTTCATCACATAGCTGAAGTTTTCTATTTGGCTTCCTCTTTTCTGCAGAGAGCTGCTATAAGCCTGTTGGATGTGGGCAGAGAAATGTTCAAAAGCCACTGAAGCACGCATCAGAGTCCTGTGGCTAGCTCTAAAAGGCAGAGGAAACTGAAAAAGCCCATGTTTTAACGTATGCTAGGCTGCACGCAGTTCTTGCCCTATGGAAAATGCGCCAGTTCAGCATTGGTGGACTAAACTCACAGCAGGGTCCACACATTGACAGAAACAACAAGACTTGCAATATCAGAGAAAGCTGGGAAAGCAGTTGCAATGGCCACAGCTTTCTTCTCTCAGCTAAGCAGATGATTCAAATGTATTTAAGTTACTTGAAGTATGGCCCTAGATGGTAAAAGGTAGTTTGGCCTAGGCAGTGTTAGGACATGCTGATTCAGTGCATTTTCTCAGGACCTTATTATCATTGGACCACCTGGAGGGCTCGGATTCTAACCCCAGCTGCTGTAGACCCAGAGGTAGAGCATTCCAGCCCTTGTTTGAATTCTCTTCCACTCTGTGGACTGTTGGGCTGGAGTGTGAAGGTATGAACAAAATTCAGTGAAGCTGGACAAATCCCGTGAGGCGCCAAAAATGTCTTTATCTGAGAAGGCCGAGAGCTTTGCCATCTTCCACTGGCGCTCAGCCACATGTGGTGAGCCAAGACAGGTGGTCTGTTGGGTTGGAAGACGCAGTAAGACAGTCTGGTCTGCTGGACGCATTGGCATGAGTGATTCACTGAATGGTACTCTTCTCCTTGCACATGTACGAGTCCGGTGCAATACAATGGGGTACTGTGCTGCTGAAGAAGTTGTTCTTTGGGTGAGACATTACACTCATAAAACTCAGTGGAGGTCCTGACCACTTTGTGGGCATTAAAGATCCCATGACTTCTAGCAATGACTTTGGTGTCCTGGCTACGCTCCAAGTTGGAACGCTTTGTCTTGTTGAACTCCCCATACAGCTCCTATTCAGAAATGTTGTCTTCACAAAGTCTACATTTTGATGAGCTCATGTTAAGCTGCCATTTCAAAGTTGATGCCAAAATGGAAAAAGAATCGTAAAAACGATTAGTGATGATTACTGATAATTACCTACACATGCTTGGTGTATCAGACTCAGAAAAATACCTCAGAATGAAAAATTTCATGTAAATATAGGGTATTACTAGGTCTCTGGCTGGGGTTATGAAACACTCAGAGCTGCACGTATGTAATCACAGGTATTTGATATCAGAACAAGAAGTTGCTTAAGGTCTTAAATTCAGACTGTGCACTGGATAAGTTACCAATAACGCTTGCAAGGGTATGAGATCCCTATGGAAAAGTCTGCCCAACATATTTGAAAGTGGTACTTGAACCAGCTCCCTTTGACAAATGGAGCTTTGAATCATGTTCATCACTGTAGGAGGAGATGCCCACCACATTTCCCTTCACCATTTGGAAGAGAAGGTCAGACACTGGCAAAACCAGGCCACTAAGTCTGCTAGAGGCTATTTAAATACAACACATCAAGATAACATTTGCTTTAAGCTTTTCATTTTCACAGCCTTACGCAGTGAGAGCGGCTTATGAAGTCTCCCATTTAAAGCCTGATTTGTGATTTATAGTGATTTATAACAACACTAAAACCTCCCACAAAAGACAAATTAATACTCAGATGCTTTTTCAGCACCTCCTTTGAGAAAAGAGTTTTGAGCCAGTGCCAAGGAGTGGGAGGCAAGTATTTCTACTGAAACACAAATGGGTGGCAAACTCTGGAATAACATTTTGGCATGAAATATGCGCTACATTTTTGGAGTCTTTTCTCTTTAAAGAGTCCGAACATTTCAATTTAACATATTAAACATTCCCTAATAAGATGAGTTGGTCAAGGGGAAAAGAAAGAATTTAAGTTAAGGATAAGTCTCCTTAAATGTGTTTTGCACATTTGTGTTTAAAGCCCACTCCTCAATCTGCCTCTCGGTTCATGGTAGTTCAGAAATACAGAGTACTTTTTTTGGCTCTAGGCTTAATATTATATTACCATTAAAATTCCAACTAAATCCTCCAGGTTCGTAATTAGAACTATGGAGAGACCCAGGAGTCGAACACGAAGGATGCTGAACTTCAGCAAAGGAAATTATGGCACAATTCATTGCGAGAACTGTTGGATGAAATTTAATGGAACAAATTAGTGAAGCAGATGGGGAAGGAAAGTATGTCCAAAGATCAATTAATGCATGCCTGAGTGTTATGAGCAGTGCCAAGCGGCAGTGCATTAAGATTAAACTGGGACTCCAACAAATGAAAAAGAAAGTGCAAAAACCATATTAAGGACAAAGCAAGACTGATGGATTCATTCTGTACAAGACCAGTGAGTCAAATACTCCAAATACTCTGGTTGGAATAAAAAAAAAAGTAGGATTATTTGATGACCAGTTAGAGGAGAAACATAATCAAATTTCATGCTTCAAGGTATAAGATGGTAACCACAGGGGTCAGTAAGTAAGTTTTTCCTTCTCTGGAACATTGCGAAATTGGATGACAGGGTCTTTACAAGGGCTGGTCTCACTCTCCCTCTCTCCCAGTTTTCTGGCTTTGATTGAAACATTAGGTGTGTGCCAATCTCAGACCTAGAAAAGCTGATGCTCAAAAGGACAACTACATCAAATTTTATTTTCTGTCAAAAGGGATGAAAGCCAAAGCACAAGAAGAGATGAACCTGGACAGAATAAGACCCCAGTTCTGTCTTCCTTTTTCTGGAGGGATTCCTAGTGCCTTGGATGGGAATTCTGCTCCAGCGTGGACTGCAGGATTGACTTTTTACTGATGACAGATGAGATTTTTTGTATACGTAACCAGGCTGCCAGGTGTTGTTGGCAGCAGTGAAGGCCAGACTGAGTATCTAAAATTTTTTCTTAAAATTACAAGATAAAATTGCTCAGAAAAAATAGCCCAGAAACCTTAAGAAACCAAATACTTCCCATAGGTATCCTAGCCAATATTTCCCATTCATAAACAGTGAATCTAATAATTAAATGGCATTAATTCAGGAAAAAAAAAGACTAGTGGTTGGTTGGCAGCGCTTTCAGAATAAAGAAAACACTGAATGCCCCAGTGTCTTGGCCAGGAGCCCTCAGAATAGTTTCCAACCATCTCTGGTGGACAAATGTCTCCATAGGATGTCACTTGCCTCCTTTCTTCACTTCTCCCCATCTTGGTTTATTGTTGGTATCACACATTTTGCTGCTTCCACTCCATGCAAGTCAAGCACAAGGGTAGCAATCCGTATGACCATGTGCATATTGTTCCATCAGAGTTAATTGTCTAGAGAATAAAACATACTTCTAGAGCATGGTTGGCTTCATGTTAAAGTAAATGTTTAAAGCAGTTCAGATTTTTTTGTGCTGTAGTAAGTGTCTATTTCCCTCTCTTGATTGTAGAAACCTCTAAGACAGAAGTGTCTGCATTGTAGACATCAAAAGCTTGGTGAGATGAGTGCCATTCACAGTGCTGCCACTTTGACATTAATGATTACAGCACTGGGGATATCTTGCAACCGATATGTCATCTCCTACTCTGGGTTTTCTTCAGGACAGACAGGGATGTTTTGGGGCTCTGAGGATTGTCCTCAGTCCATAGAGACTTCATCCTTGGTGACTGAAGGCAGGAGCCTTTGGAGACACAAAAGGAGACCATTATACTCAACCTCGTGCTACCCTAAACAGGAGCCACTTATTGCACAGTCACAGAGTAGGACCCTTCATAGCTGAGTTGAGGCCTGCAAGTCTCCCACTTTCCCCTACGCTTGCTAAGAAATGAAGACTGATGTAAAGCTAGGACCAGAGGCTAGGACCATGTCAGTACTTTTCAAAGAGGCAGGGAATGGGCACAAGTCCTGGCACATGACTGTCCAGACTGATAAATTGTTAGTGCATAATCCAGAATTACTTTTGTCCAGGCCAATTAGCATTGTGCCAGGTAGGTTCTGGGTCTGGTTATTGGTGTGGATCAAGGATCTTTCCCAACAGACTGTTTGGATGTGGCCACCTTGCTCTGGAGGTGAGTTGAACTGTGCCATTGTGGGATGTTCCCTGACCACCGGACTTGAGCCTTGGCCTGTTTTATTTATTCATACAGCAGGTATAGATTAGTTTTAAATCCTCTTCTGCTTCTTTTTCATCATGGAACATATAAAATATGTTTATAAAAAAAAATCTTGCTGATGCACTTGAAATTAATGTCAGCTACAAGCAAAAGCATTCAAATGAACACATGGTGTGTCATACATGGGAATGAAGCTTGCTCATTTTATTTTTTCGTTTCACCAAAAGATGCTACAGGGGCATGTTCTTCCCCCCCACTCCACCCCCCCACCCCCCCCGACTGCAGTTTTGTCCAAGAAAAGGACAATTACAGCAAGATAAGATGAATAATGAAGCAAAGCCACTTATGATGATGTGTTGAGGTATCTTTTGATCACCTCCAAGCAACATCAGTAAAAACTGTTGCTGATATGCAATGTAGTGTATTCAGCTTGATGCAAAGCTGATGGAAGGGTCTATAACTGGTCCTGAGTCAACTCTGCATCATGACCTTAAAACTAGGCCTGTTTTAACAAAAGGAAAGTGATAGAGGTGGCAAACAATACCTACAAAGCTCTTCCCTTGATGCTTATGAAGGAGAGGGATAAATATTATGGAACTATGGAATAAGGGGATTTGCCAGAATAGACAACAAAAACTAAAACCCCCATGCCTGAAAAGCATTTAGGACCAAGTGACACTTATCTCCCAATTCAGCCAGAAATGGCATGAAGGAAAGAGGCTCTTTTCCTTTGGTGTTCAAAGTCCTTTACAAAACAGGTTACAGTGCTGAACGGATGGTAGGAAGAAAAGGACAGACCTCACACTTTAGGTGGCAACAAGGATGGTAGAAGAAACCTCAGCTAATCCATGTATCCCAAGAAGTTTTACCATTACTGCTCTACATTATTCAGTAGCATAAAATGTGCACTGAAAGCAGAGTTTGGCTTCACATTTAAGAAAGGACTTGGGAAAGATTAGCAAATTCTACGCTTGTGAACATGATTTCAGGAGCTGGTAATATAACTGGAAGAGAGCCACACACATAGCAGGGAAATAACCACAATATCATCATTGATGAAAGGGTGGCTTGATAAGAGGAAGCTGCAGACAACACTGAAACTGGAGAGAGGAGGGTTTTGTGGTTAAAGTGTTGGACTCAAGAGATCTGGGTTCCATTGCTGGCAGCATAAATACGGACAAATGCCTTAACGTCTCCTTTTACCAGGTCTCCATCTGTAAAATGGGAGCAAACCACGCTCCTGTCCTTTGCCTATTTAGAAAGTGATTTTCCCCTGCATTAGCCTGCAGCACCCAGCAATGCAAAAGCCTCAACACAGCTGAAGGTTCCAGGTGCTAAAGCCATACAAACCAATAATAAGAAATAATGGCACTGCTGATAGAAAGCTTCTCTTCCTTGAAAATTAGTTTTCAATTCACTTCTCCTAAGGAAGAAATTCTATATTCTTACAGGCCAACACCCCCCCCCCCCCCCTTTTTTTTTTCCCCAATGCTCACAATGTGGGAGGTGAAAATAGAGTTCATAATGAGAACTTGATTCTGTGGGTTCCCGATGGGAGCATATGTGTTGCAGGGTAAGTGTCCTGCCTTATAACAACTTTTCCTGCTACTTCAGCTATAACCAAACTGGTAGAGCAGAAATAAGAACAGGCGCAATAAGTAACAAGGCTGTGTTTTTACCTTTTTTTTTTTTTTAAGGCCACTAAATGGATGAGAAAATAATATGTGGAGTTAAATGAGTTACATCTGCTAAATCAACATGAGACACTATGGATTCCATGCATGGATTTCATGGAAAAGCTTTGTTCCATATCTTTTCTGGAAAGTCTAATTCAAAGATTATTTTTTCCCCAAGTGCCCTCCCTTTACAGTAATTTCATCTCTGTCTCAAACACTTCAAGCACGGGGAGATTAATTTTTGCCATCCCAGGAAGCATGTTTCCCTTCCCTTTACAAACCTTCTCTCTTTTCCCTACCAACCTGGCCACTAAACCAGACAGAGCTTTGGTTGTTTGTGACCTTGCTTCATTTTATTGACCCTAAATATCTGAAGATAGTTCCTGGGCTGAAGAACCACATCTGTGTAATGCCTCCCTCTACTGGATTTAAGTAGACGGCCAAGACAGCTAATAAATGCTTGTGGGTCACTGGTAGCTTTGGGAAAAGATGCATTTCTGTGCACATTCAAAAATGATAGCTGGTTTGCCTTGATTTTACGAGGATTAAAAGAATGTCGTGCATGCAGCTTGGCTAAACAATGGCTAAAGGGGATGTGATAACCATCTACAGAAAGCTGTGAACATGCTGGAGTTTGCAGTTAAGCAGGGTTTAAGTGATTAAATTAGGAAGGGCTGAACTTTGTGGAGTCTGGGGCAAGCGAACCCCTTGAACATTTTTTAGAGGGAGTGGGGGATTTGGGAGACTGGGTTGTCAGAGACACAGAACTGCCTTCATTTTGCAAACTTCTTTTCCAGTTGTGATTTAAACCTTTGCTGATTCCTTCTCAACTTTGAATTCAATTAAAAGAACATGTGTTTTTGGCTGCAGACAAATCCATGATGTACAGTGAGGAGGGAAGAAAGAGCCTTTTAAAAACTATGCAGTCACTTCACTGTGGCATCAACTGTTTTGTTCACTGCAAGCGGTAAAAATTCTGGCAAAAAAAAGACACAGATCACCACAGATGTGTGTTCAGAACTGACAGCATGCTTGTGGTCCACCTGTATGTAATAGCATCAATCTCTGATTCCTACTGAAACTTGTGCCATACCATGCTATTAGCACTTCCTACGTTTTTTACTTCCTCTCTCCCCACCCTTTCTTTTCAATCGTGCCACTACGACAGCTCTATTTCACTTTTTCAAAATTCCTCTTTATTTGGAGCATCTGTCAATGTGTCAGTAAAGCTCTGTACGTCCTGCACAGTCAGTGGGACTGAGTTCCTCAAACCATGATGGTGCTAGGGAGAATTTGTCAGCCAGCTCTCACCAGTATCACCAGTGCATGCCTAAAGGGAACCGGGAATGTTATCATTGTCATCAAAATTAGAGCAAGGTATCTACTGAGTAAAATTGATCCATCTTTGTACATGATGACCTTTCAGAGCAGAACTGCTCTTCACAAATGCATGTGATGTGACTTGGTCCCGTTTCAGTCACTGGATAACGTTGAACTGTATCAACAACTGTACCAACATACAGATCACAGGGAAATGACACTTTGAATGAAGCCAAATTATCCAGGATGCATCTGGCTGCATTATTAATCTAAAGTGAGATCATACTGCAAACAACATGTGGGGAAGAAGAAGGGTTATCATTTTGTGAGAGAGGTTAATAAAGATTACACTTAATCAAGAAAATACTTCTCTATGCGATGATGCCCACAAAGTATGAAATGACTCCCATGCCAAAGGCATTTGTCAAAATCCTTTAAAAACAGCTTTCAGAAATTTGGGCAGCTAGGATTTCAACAAACAGGAAAACAAACTAGCAAGGACTGCTGGTTACCATGTTGGATTGGTAAAACAGAGCATCGGCTGCCTGCAGCCACAATTCCCCCATGCCTCACAACTTGCAGAGAGCAAAGGGTTGCAGAAGTTGAAACCGTGGCAGGTCTGGGATCTTGCTCTTGTTTTTCTCATTTCTGGGTCTGAACCACGCGCCCGAACAAAACAGACTCAGCACTTCAGAGAGCCCGTCTGCATCCTGGCCAGTCCATCTTTGCTCTCTCACTTGCGTAGTTTTGCAGGTCTCTTTGAAAAGCTAGTTGAGCAGTTTATCACAACATGTAAATAGTTTGAGTTACCGGGGGG
>NW_009259792.1:1265776-1278588 GCF_000687185.1 Egretta garzetta | reverse complement strand
GGGGGAGGGGAAATAAGTGGATTAAAAGACGGTAAGTCAGATTTTATAAATGTTTCTAAAATCATCTGCAAAGATGTCTCCCTTTGATTGCAGTCTCCAGCGATTTCAGGGAATAGCCAGGGATCCTGTGGGGGTATCTTTTTTCCTACTTTACTTAATGTCCTTGCTTCAGTTCCTTCGAAACACGTTCACACCCTCTCTGGATCTATCCTTCAGGCTGTACAAGGAAATACCTCTGAAGGACTGATGTCTTCCAAATACCTTTAGGGCCCATTTCCCTTTTTTAGACTAAGAGGATCTAGGAAATGAAAATACCATTAACAAAAGCAGCGTTGTGTGCAGGGGCCGGTTGCACCAGCAGAAGGCATTGCCATCGGTGACTCGCTGTGCGGAAGATGCTGTTGGATGATTTGAGCAACATCCGGTGCGGGGATGGTCTGCCAGGGTGGAGCTGGGAGCAAGGTGGGGATGTGGAGGGGAAGGGAGGAGGGAAAGAACCTGGCCAGGGAACAAAACAAGAGTTTATTTCTGAGTTTGTGAGAGGTGGCTTTGTTAGTTCAGTTTTATAAAATGCTTACTTTGTCTAGATTTATGAGCAAATGGTATCCTAATAAAAGTCACAGCTGAAGAAATCATCTTGATGCTTTTACGAGCAGGTCTTTGGATTTCTCTCTGGAAGTAACCTCCTCCTCATCTCACCAAAGCAGCTGCAGATGACGGTAACGTCCAGGCTCTCACTGACGTTGTTTCCCAGGCTGCCCCTCTGCTTTGACCTTATTCCCAGCCCCGCTGTGCCAAGCCACCCTACTCCGCAAAGCTGAAGGTCTCCTAAAATCTCAGAGAAGGCTGCCTTCCCTTACCCCAGTCATGCAAAAAAAGCCTTAATTCCAGTCTCTTGACAAATTATGACTAAAAGACACATTCAGAGCCTTGGAAGGTAATCTCCGCTACCCCTTTTCCCTGTGTACTGTCCATAATGCACCATCATGGTGGACACCCTCCTTTGGACCATCAGTTCTTTGGCTTCAGCACTAAGACCTGGAGTGGAGAGGTCACCAAAACCAATGAGGTGCTAGACTGGCTCAGAAGGAGCAATGGGAGTTTTTGCACCCTAGAGTGAACCCTGGGCCCAGCGGTGGTTGGAGCCCCTGGCTTTCTTTTTTGTTTGTACAAGGACAAATCTCTGGTGAAAGTGACGTCCAGGGACCTCTGATAAGCTTCCCAATACGCCAAGGACACATCCATGACAGAGCCAAGTGATATGGGGATGGTGCTGCAAAAGTAAAGAAATGGTTGCTGAGATTTTCAAAGTCACCCAAAAGGGTTTGATTCATCATTTCCTCAGCTTTCAGCTTTTTTGCAGGAATTAGGTTTTTAACTCTTCCTCAAAAAATGCTTCCCTCCCTTTAAAACATGCCCATTGTGTTTTCTGGGCTAGAGTCAGGCCAACTAATTTAAGGGACATGAATAAGTAGCTCTAGGTCAGCCGTAGAAGGCTGCTGAGGTCTTGGCGGCCTCCTTTCTCCACTGACTGCAGAGGGTACCTAAGCCAGTTAGACTCAGCTGCCATCTAACCTGCATGTGCAAAGCTAGGCAGGAAGAGCTTGGACCTCTTTTTCTGTAAAATAACATCACTCCACCTTCCAAAGGCACAGTAATGATCTACAAGATGAAGTGCTGAGGTCCTGGGGTGGTGGAGACTGCAAAAGGACACAAAGTGAAATCACTGTTTGGGACTGAGCTGGCCAAACCCACTTTTCCTCATCTCCTCAGCTGCCTGGTATGCCGCTGTGTCAGCATCCTCAATGCTTTTTGACATGGACGGGGCCCTCGATGCTTTTTGACACCGGAGGGTTTTCTGTGGCGCTTTGCAGAATCCAGCTGCTGAGTTCCTGGCGGCTGCGGGGACAAGGATTATGGATTTAATACACCCGCATGCTTACCCCCATGTAAATCAGAAGCAACTCCACTGATTTCTTTGGCACCGAGCCAATCCGGCTCCTAATGGAGCCATTCATAAGAATCCCTCTAACTTTCCATGGGGGAGTGTGGATACGGCCCTTGCCTTGGGAGGTCGCAGGCAGCCCAGTGGGGTTATCCTGTGAACAGGAGGGAAGAATCAGCCCTCAGGCTTTTCCTTTCTAATTCTGAGCATGCTGCCAGCGCTTAACCGTGTTAATAATTAACCTGCAAGCATGGAATTCCCTTCTCAGTCTGCGTGGCAGCCACCACTGAGAAAAAACGGCTGCAGAAATGCAGGAGACCTGAGTTGGCTGCCCATGGGTTTGTCTAAGAGCGCACGGTACGATCTGTGGGATCTAAACAAAGGGGGAGGCCAATTTCCTGAAGAAAGCTGTAGGAAATCATCTCCTCAGCACAAACTTTCTGTTGCAGGTGAGAAAAAGGGGAAGTTTTCAAAACAACTGCATATTTGGATTTTATACTCTGCACACAAATTAACCTCTGTGAATAGGGTCACTCGGTTGTTATTATTATTATTTTTAGATACATAGTTAAAGTTATGGTTAGCTTTATCCCCTCCTGTGTTATTGTTGTTATACCACATATTAATGTAGTGCTTCTGTAGCTGGGAGAAGTATGGTTGAATTACAGTAACACGCTACAAGCAAGAGGAAAGTGCTGTGGTTTGGCTGGTCCACTACTAGATATACACCAGCACATCTGGACAGGAGATCATGTGACAAGTAGGAAAGCCAGAAACATATCCTGGATACTATAAAAAATGGGTTCTGTTAAATTAAAAAGGCTTTAAATATTGGCTCAGCTGGTTTCTGTATAGCGTTTTTAGTAGTTTTGGAATGTGTTGCAAGATTTGTGATCATCAAGAACTTGATTAAATATTGCAAATCCATTGTGTTGCTAGTTTGTTCTCATGGGCCCTGTGTGTCTTGCCAGTTCTCCTGTACTCATGTAAAACAAGCCATGGCTTCTGATTCTGGATGAGAACTTTTTATCCTCAGAAAAACTTCTGTGCAAAAAAAAAAAAAGGAAAAAAGAAAAAAAAAGAAACCAAACACACACACCACCAACAAAAAATCTCTGCTTTTGCATAACATTTTGGACACTTCCAAGGCTATAACATGTTTTCAACTGCTGTAGGATGCTAGACATGACTCCCTCTGGTTAAAAGCCAGTCTGTTGACTCATAGAAATTTTAATACTCAGCCAGACCAGTTGCTAAATTTCACTCATGTCTATTCACGACCTGCTGTGAAGTGCTGTTCTGCAAACACAGCTTTGTGGCTGTACATGCCATCCTACTTTCTTCCCGAATGACCTGAGTATCCTGGACAGTCTTTGGTTCAGGTCTGGACACAGGTCATGATCTTCTTCCTTTCTTGCACATGTAAGCAACAGTCTTCCTGGAACAGATTGTGATTCTCCAGGGAGCAATGTACCAGCAATATTAATAAATTATTGCTGTGGCATCATGAAGGAAACCATCATAGTATCATGTAAATAAAGGACTGGAAGGGATCTTTAGTGATCATGGTGTCCAAATTCATGCTCTGGTAGTGACTCTCAACCTGTGCAGAGGAACAATGGAAGCACAGGAGCAGACAGCTTGGCTAAAGCATGAGCTCTGGGTAGACCTCAAGCACAAGAAGCATGCAGGGAGTGGGTACGAGGGCAGATTATTAGGATTTGTATATGAAAAGAGCAGAAACATGTTAGGTATAAAGTCAAAGAGGCCAAAACACAAAATTGAATTAAAGTAGCAATAAACATACAGTCTATCAAGAGATCATTCTATAGATATGTCATCAGTAAGAAGAGAACCAAGGAAATCTGGCCTATTACTCAACAGAGAAGAAGATTGTCAGATGATGCTGACAACAAGGACACACTTAACACCTTTTCAGTAAGTTTTCATTTAAAGGTCTAAGATGATCAACGTCATGAACAATGAGTACTTCCATGATTTACTCATTCTCAGATTGGTTGGGACTGATGAACTCTGGTCCGGGATGCTGATGGTGCAACTCCACATCCCCTGAGTTGGATGGGGGATGCACTTTTAGAGAGGATCTCCTAATCAGCTCCATTTACCATGCTCTGGTTTGCTTTCAAGGCAGGCTTAGGCTTCACAATGAACCTAACCAGGAAGACACACTTTAGGAGTGTTAATTAATAGTGGCTAATTGACATAAAGTCCCTGGGACCAAACTAGAGCTAATCTGAGGAAAAACCCAAACAAGCAGAGTGTGGTCATTGGGACTAATTGCTTCTTGTGACTGATCCATTCCTACTGCACCACAATGCTTGCACAAACAGACATAGCCTGAAAAAGCAGGGTTAAGCGGCCTTACAAATGTTAGCAAATATCTTTGACAAGCCTTTGGTGAAAAACTGAAATTGGAAATAGTGCCCATTATAAAAAGAAGAGAACAGAGAAGCCAAAGAACCATGGGTCAGTCAGTTTACATTTTAGCCCCAGAAAAAATCTGGAATGAGCAAGCGAACAAATTATTATACCTGGGAAAAATTGGGGAGATGAGTAGCAGCCAGTAAGGGTCTGCCAAGAATAAACCAATCTGGTATTCTTTCAAAACAGGAAAATAGGTCTTTTTGACTGGGGAAAGTTGGAATGCTTCATAATCAGTTCTGTTTCACTTGTCATTCTCATAAGCAAACTAAAGACATAGTCCAGGTGAAATTAGTTGAGGTGTAAAACTGACCAAATTATTATCTCTATTGAGTAGGTAGGAATCTGCCAAAATCTGAAGTTATAACTTGTCAAGAAATTTCCACGAAGGTCAGTCCAGACCATGAAATGGAGAATAGATACGTTAAATTTGCAGAAGGCATAAGGACTTCTTGAAAGAACATTCAGCACTACCATGGCATTGTTCTTCTGGTCCTCTGCTGGGAATGACCACCCCAGAAAGCACCTGGGGAGCACTTCTCTACCTGTTCCCCCCACTCTCATTTAGCATAAACTAGAGAGTCAAGGAGTCTTGTTTTTCTCCAGCCTCGGACAGTGCCCGGAAAAGACCTTATAGCCCACAGATAGGTGCCAAGAGAAAGACTCGTGACTTAATCATCCTGAAACCTTCACTCCATCCGCAGGAGTACTTACATCATGGCAAAGTCCTGGGTCAATAAGCTCACCCGATTCACAGACAATTCAGTCCTGCTCTCATTAAATCAACAGCAGAGTTCCTGAGGGTCATGAATGACCAAGGTGCCAGCTGAACAAGGTAAGGAGTAGTGACACTCCGCCTTATTCCTCCATGGGCTTGTTTGAAATGGAGTGAGTGGGGCATGGAAGGATGTGTTGAACAACACAACTATCTATTGAGATAGATCTATCAAGAGATTCCTACGTGCAAGGTATTGTACAAGAGACATTACTGTTACACTCTCCTTTGGGGAAACCATCTCACACAGTGTGTACATTATGGTTTCTTTCAGAGAAGTTTATGGGAATCATTGAGCTCCACGTATTAGTCACCAAAATGATTAATAAGGACTTAAAGGTTCACATGCACATACTTCCATGTTAATGAAGCCCTCATGCTTTATGCATGAAGCAGAACACAAAGCTCCGGAAATAGTTCTCCTCAATGTTCTTTCCAATGCTCCCATTTTTTATGCTGTAATAGACATTGATTTATTTCAAATCAGCATAAAATATGTACCAGCTCAATAAACCCCAAAGAGGTTCTCAGACTTTCTTGAGTGTCCTCATCAGGCAATAAATCACAGAAGCAATAAAGTATGTTAAATAGCTTAACCAATCATGAAGTGCAGAGCCATCAAATGACTCATTTAAATACTTGTAGGACATTAACCAAATAAGAGATACTGGAGTCTTTAAATATATATTTCTTTCTCACACTTATACAATAAATATGAAGATAGGGCAGTGGAATTCTGGGTCAGACATAAAAAATTCATAATAAAAATTATTTTTCTTGTCTTTGTAAATGAGAAATGCTATATGCTATATTTACTTAGCAGATATCTACTTCACCTTGAACTATAGTATTTTGAAGCTTAAAAACCTTTACTATATTTACCTTTGCTACATCCCATAGAGGAAAGGAAGTAACTTTGTCACCTTCTTAAAATAGGGGAACTGCAGGACAGAGCAACTAAGGGTTAAATCAATGAAGGACAGTACATAAGAAGTTTTTAGGGCCAGTCTGCAGACAAAATTTAGACCCTCGAGAGCCTAGGTGTTATACTCTAACGTTTCCTTCAAAAATGTAGGTTCTTACATTTCAGCCACAGGAAGCCAGGATGGGAGCCAGTTTGCAGGTTAAGACACCTAGATCTGGTCAGCTGAATCACTCTTTAGACCTCACAGATTCCGCCAGCTAGTTCTCCAACTATACCTGGAGTCTGGAGATCAGCTTTCAGGTAGTTACCTACATTTACATATCTTAATCTCAACCTGTATCACATCCTGGCAGACATTTCACCTTCTAGGACATCGTCAAGGTCTCTGGGCTACAAACTGGAATCATGTGGCAGCCCAAGACCTGCATTTTGCCAGCTGAGTGACTCCCTCTGATTTACAGCTTTCTCAAGGGAGCCAGCACCAGACCCATAGCCCATCTGCAGGAGAAAGGACTGTGTCCAGAGCTATCACCTTCTTGTCGCTTTATGGGGATCTCTCGTTGTGGCTGTTTAGGGCCTAGTGCCATTTTACATAGTCTGAAATGGGAATCTGAAGCTGAAATGCACCTTTTTGCAGCAGAAAAGGTCTACAGGATATTCAGACATAGAGTTTCTCCCTCTTGCTCTCCCTCAGGTTTATTACTCTCCTCCTGAGATATATAATGTACTTAAGAAATAATGTATAATACAAATATTTCTCATGTGTATGTTACATGTGTGTATCATAGGAAGAAATAGCATATATTCCTGTATATGTATGGAGCCAGAACTGGCAAGTAGGTGTGTTAAGTTCATGCACTCACCACTAGACAGGATCATCTCCCACCTACCTTCCTGCTCCTGGATTCCTGAATTTCCTCCGCTTGGAGAGCCAGTTAGCTCACTGCAGGCATGAGTCAGAGAATGAGCCTAACACTGGCACAGAGGATCAGAGAGTTCAGGTCTGAGTGCAAATCTGAGGCATGAGCTAACATGACAGTGTAGATGTAGTCAGGGAAGAGGATGGCTCAGCAGATAGGCAGCACTCTGCAGGAAAAAAAGGAAGGGTCTGGGTTGAAAGCCGGGGAGAGGATTCAAATGTGGGGCTTTCCACACTAACCCTGAGTGCACCAACCCAGGAGTAATTACGTTAAAGGGGACCCTCTCCCATCATTTCTGTGAAATAGCAATGGTAAAGCTCATAATCAGCAGGTGAAAATAGAGGGGTTCTTGCCAGTGTACCCACTCAGTTCAGCAGAGACTTTTCTTGAGTTAGAGGCTGCGGCCTGTTCACTACTACACCTATTATTCCTGGATTTTTGAATCTCACCTTAAGCCCATTAACACCTTTGGCTTCTGTAGAAGCCTGCAACAATGAGTTCCCCTGCTTAATTACATTTTTGATTAAAAAACACTTCTTTTTGATCTAAACCTCCAGACTGATGATTTCCTATGGCATTTTCCACTTCCCATCTTCTACAAAATGGAAAGCAATTGTTTTTTATTTGCTTTCTCCACAACACTCCATTCCTACAACCCCCTGGCAGCTGCTTCTTTTCCAGTCTCTCCTTTTTGGAGAAACCATGTTGTATATATACCTGATCATCCTTGATCACTATTGTCTTTACCTTTCCTGATATCCCTTTTTTTTGTTGAGATGAGGTGACCAGATCTGCACACAGTTTTCAAGAAATGAGCCCAAGAGTCATGCATATAGTTAAATAGCGATGTTTTCTGCTTTACAGTTTAGCCTTTCCTAACAAGTTTTCTCTCTCTTTGCTTTTTAGGCTGCTGATACCTGTGTTCCTGTTTTCAAAGAGCTGCAGTGACTCCAGGATCTCTTTCCTGAGTTGGCAATAGCTTATTTAGAGCCTCTCATTGTTTATGAACACTAAGAGCTATTTTTTTTCCACCAAGTGCTATTTTCAGATATGGAACTTAAGCCTCTTCCTTACGTAATAATTTATTTGCTCATTGCAGAAGCAGAGTACTCGGTTGGAAGCTCAGCTGAGCAGAGGTGGCCACTCACTGCACATTTTGTATCCTATGACCTTAGATACGAGTGTTCTCTTGACAAAAAGAGACCTGTTACACCTAGCTTGAACTAACCACTACATTGGAAAACTTCCTAATGCATACCAGGTATGTTCAGCTGATGAGAGGATATGCTAGGATGGGAGGGGGTAGTCATATGTGAGATGATGGAGACATGTTGGGGCGGCAGATCTTGAGCACAAGTTCAAGTCTGGTTAAAAGTGCCCAGGAATGGAGATGGAGGGATGTTATACGGTGACCCTCTAGTCTGTTCCTTATCTTGTACTCAACCCTGTTGTCCCACAATGCAGTGTTTCTTGTGCTTCCTTCCCCACAAAGGAAAGCCCCCTGCCCTGTCACAGCCACCCCCTGGCAGCTGTATCCTCACTCCCTGCCAACTTTCACCCTGCCTAAATGACTTCTCATCTGAATCCCCCACCTGCCCATCCCCTCCAAACTCAAGAGAAGAATTCTTTCACAGGATCTGATCAAAATTTAAGTACAGCCATGATTTGCTTGAGTGTAAGGTGGTTGCTATACCCACTAATGTGCATTTGCCCATCACCACTTTTCTCTAGACCCTCTGACCTCAGTCACTCCCTTCTCAGGAATGCTGCTGCCCCAGAGCTGCCCCGGCACTTCTTGCTGGGTTTGAAGTTGTGTGCTTTAACCCCAAGCTGTCAGCATCCCTTTCTCCTCACCCTCAGGCCCAGAGGCACCGTGACTGATCAAACCATACCTCTTGCCCTGGATCTCTCTGCAGAAACAAAATCCCTCTTCTGCTCACTGTGGCGGTTTGGAAAGTCTGGTCATGACAATTCCTATCAAAAATCTTTCTGGAAGAGATGGAGGTAGGAGAAAAAAAGGAGAGAGTCTGAGGGGAAAGTAGGTCTACAGGAGCCTCAGGACCGATCACTTGTCTGCAGGAGAAGTGCATCACCTGATGAGGCCAATGGTAGTATCTCACAGTGCAACACAAAAACTTGGACCCTAGTCTTTGTTCCTGACTACCAAATTATACATATATACAGTATATATGTATAATTATATGTATATATTATATGCTTTGGTCAAAGGTATAGGTGGGCTGGCTTAAAGTTAAGAGTAGGTACCTACTAAAGGGTTCTTGTATTTGGACTATATGATCGTTGTAGGCATCTTCCAACTGAACTAATTCTATTCTATTCTATTCTATTCAAGATGATCCATGAAAGGGATAAAGACTTGCTCCAAATTCTCTGAAAATCAGTAGTCACTTCACCACCAATTCCAGTCATGTTGGCAAACCTCAACAGGCAAGGCAGTATTACTAATTCTTAGCTTGGGGAAAATTTTATTGGCACTCACTATTCTCCTGTCCTTCCAACTGTCTCTGAGGTTGTTGGCTGAAGAATTATTTTCTTCCAGACACAGTTTTCTTTCTGTGTATATGAGTGTACATGCTTGTGTGCGTAGGGAACAGGGTGAGTTATTGTGGCTTGACTTCTTAGCCAGATTACCAGCTCCATTTGCACAATCATCGTACATGTTTCCACAGGATTATACAATGCACTGGTCATTCCAACTTCAGCTGCACAATTTGGCATGTTGACGGTTGATTCCTCCTTCTCCCCAACCCTCCCAGAGACTGGCTTCACTCCACTGAAGTTGGTGGAATTATAATAAAATAAAATCAATGTTGTGGAGCAAAAGAATTGAGCCCGTTTGGTACAGTTCAGATTCTGGCAAGTGGCATCCTATAGATGGACTCATTACTATCATGATGTGACAAGCCAATATCCACTTCTGTCACATTCTTGATAGGAGCAGTGGGACTTGACGTCTATCTGTTTTCATTTTTGACCTGACGTATCTACTTTTGTAGCCCAGAGGAAAAGGAAACTATATAGTTAATGTAAGTATTAACTAGCCAAAATGCTTATATACACACGCATGTGAGCACATACACACAAACAGAAACCCCAAGCCCTGTTCAAACCACCATGTTGCTGCAACAGATAAGATTTACCACCCACTCAAACTTCTGGGCATGAAAAAGAGCACAGAAGAATCCCTTCCAAGCTGGGAGAGTGTGGGCTCCTGTCTCCTCTCCACGCAGCCCTCATCTGTATGGCAAGAAAATCAATGCAGTAGTACTGAGGGGTTTTAGCTGAGCAAACAAGCAGCACTTCAGCATGGTTTTATTGTATTTATCACTGCCAGAGCAATTTTCAAAAGGACTTCAAAACAATAGGATGAGCCTCGGGTCAACGTAGCTGATTTCTACTAGATACATTTTTTTTGCTCCCCTTTCCAGGGGAGGAGCTGCAGAAGGAGCCAGTGACAGAGCCAAGGTCTGTAAGGTTTTCCCGAGAGCGTGTAACAAATGTAGGAAACCGTGAAGGGGAAGACTATAAATCAGGGCCCAAAAGGATGCACTGTCCGCGGCAGCAGCTCTGAACCTTCAATGAGACATTTTTCGAGCAAGTTTTTGGAATTTTGGTGGGCTCTGACCTGCAGTTTTCACTTCCAAAATAACTTGACTTTTCTAAAGTGGTAATTTCATTTTCATGATAATGCTAAACTCAAGCCACATGTGCTTTAATTTAAAGCAGGACTCAGGCGGTGGACCCTGCCAAGAAACAGTAGAGAAACATGCTTATTCTACTAGTTTGCTTGAGGCATTCAGCATTTTTGAATGCCTAGGCAGAAATATAGTTTTTAAATAAGCCAATCCCAGAGAGAGAGAGGAAGAGAGAGAGCAGAAGAGGGAGGGAGGGGTAGAAGAAGGTTGCAGTACATTTTTGCATTAAGCTTTTGTTGCATTGGCTGGTTAAATAAGAACTGATGAACTGGCAACAGAGCAAATATTATTTATTGCCTTCACTGTCTATTTTTTTTTTGACAGCAGAGGTGTTGTCCAGACCCCTTCTCTTTTTCAGATGCAAACTGGCATGTTAGACTTCATCATGGCACAGGCTATTAGATTGCCTTAAATACACACTTGGTTGCACAGCTCTTTCTACTAATTAAATCCCGGGGAGAGATATGTTTACAGTCCTTTTGGCGGCATTTTTAGGATTATTTTAAACTCTCCTGGGAGGCCCAGGAAAGCAACCTTGTCTTTTTGTTTAGTTAGAGTGAAAGAGAGATACAGAAAAGAAGGAGAGAAGAGACAGGAATGAGTGGACAGAGAGGAAGAGATTCTTTTCCCCCTCCTCCCCTCCTCCAGAACGCCAGAGGACAGTGCTCTTGGATTTGTGTTAAGTGAGAAGCCAGCTTCTTCTCCCCATTAAAATGCCTTCTGGCTGCTTGTGTCTGTCACTAGAAAATCAAATTTGGCCACAGTAGTCAAAGTGCATCACTAAGGCAGGAAAGTGTTATCTTCCTCGTGGAGTAAATTATACATCCATGAGTGGTAAAAGTCAAATGTTGTGGGGTCAGGTCTTGATTTTTAGTGACTTCTGTTGGACCTGCAAAGACTCGATGCTTTTCTTTGTCAGGCCGCTCTAATTTTAGATGTTCACAAAGCAGATGTCGGTGCTTGAGAGGAGGCACCAGTGTTTGAGGAAAAAAAAATCATTGATCGATTACTAGTGAAAACATGTTTCATTTCATTGGCCTCCAGATACTTACACCAGAGGTGTTCTTGACTTGTGCCTCTTGGGGATTTTCTTCATCTAAATGTGCACAGTTAATTACGAGAGTTGGGAACAGCGCCATCCACACCTTTGTTGCACCCCTGAGTCCTCAGCTGGCTCAGCTGTCTGTCTCTAGCCCCATAGTGGCTGGGCACTATGTCTATGATACAGGGCAAAATGTAGCCAGACACTCATGTTATTAGATATTGCCCAATTTTGCTCATTTTAAGCAATCCCCTTCTGGTCACTTGTGTCTGATGCTTCCCCTGCCATGGCTCACTGGTGTGGGACAGTAACACTTCAGCCAGGGTTTCCTCCTCTGCTTTCTTCAGCCCTGTCCCCAGATGTCTCCAATGGTTAATTCCTGAGCATTCTGCTCAGTGTCACAGTCCCAGGCCCCTACAAGCCTTCCCAAACTGGGACCCAGCCATTTGCAGTCAGGAAATCTTCCCTGTGTGCCAGCGTCATGGTGCAGCACTGATTTTCTGCTTCCATAGTTTTGGACCATGTCTGAAGCTGGAAGTGGGATCACCGTGAAGGATGCAGCTGGGTTCTGGCAAAAGCCCTGACAGACCCCGGGTGCCTGTTGTCATAATTAAAAAAAACCCACCCTCATATGTAAAAACCCAGTGATCCACATTGGTCTACTCAGGACAGGTTTTTAAAATCCCTTGAAATAATAACCTGTGCTCTCAAAAAAGGTTTGTTTTTTGATCTTAAAGAAAATAGAGGGTGTTTTAACAAAGAATTTCTAATTTTGAAAGGCTGAGAGTTGCCTTTCAAAAAAATTCTTCCCTGGCCCTGGAAGGGGCAGCCCTAAGACTGGTTGTTTTACGGTGAAATATCTTCAGTAAGAGGTATTTAGAAAAGGAACCACAATGCCTCAAGACAGACATGATTCAATGATTTCCCAAAACAGGGATTTTAAATAAATATTGCATTACATCTTTCTGGTTTTGTTTTGTTTTTATAAGCCATCAGTAACATACATGTAGCAGCTTCCAGGAAGGATGTGCAGGTAGTGAATTATCC
>NW_009259792.1:1249301-1265751 GCF_000687185.1 Egretta garzetta | reverse complement strand
AGGCTATAACAAACATACATGCCACCCACACACTGTCTTAAAGAACATTATTAAGGTTGCAAATCAATTCTTAACTCAAAAATGAACCTTAAATCATTTCCCTTGTGTGTATGAATTATATAATTCTTTAATTAAACGAACACCTAGTATATGTTCCACCACCTCATTCAGAATGGATGGTGCTCTCCTAATTCAATATTTTGTTCTCTGCTTATTATCTGAAGTGTGACCCCAGGCCTTATTTACAATACAAATCTCATTCTGAAGACAGAATTATTAATTTCCTTGTGGCTTCTCCTGTGGGGTTCACCACCGCAGGATCTGCGAGCTTCACAAGCTTTCACTCATCAGTCTTCCCAAAACGGAGAGGAGGGGGTGCAGTCATCCCTGTTGGTCTGTCGGAGAACCAAGGCACAGGGAGACTGATGAACAGTGAGGTCCAGAGGGACATGGTGTGAGACACATGGCCTGATCTTGCACGCTGAGTTCGGCTGCAACCAGAGTTTCTGCAAGTCAGAATCTCTATGATCTTATCAGATATCTAGAAGACGAGAAATGCAGTTAACGACTTGTGGGAAAAATTTGGTTTCAATGACAAGATGGGCTTAACAGACACCAGGATAAAAGTGAATCCTGTTCCACTATTTTAATCAAGGGACCAATCTTTCTTTTCCTGCAGCCTTCTTTTTTCTTTCTTTTCTTACCCTTTCCAGGTTGAGATAGCAGTACCGAAAATATGTGTCCTTCATTCAAAACATCAGTTCCCAAAGCAGAGCCTCATTGCATCGAGCGAGGCAAGGGTCAGTGGGAAATGTAGGAAGTCACAGAGTCATTAAAATCTGCATGAGCGCAACTTAGACACAAGAAACCAAACTGAAGTTGCACGAGCACTCTTAAATTTGGTGATTCCTAACCTTTGCATCTTCCTGCAGTTAACATTTTTTGTTTAATTTCCTGGATTTTTAAGAAGGCAGCCTGAAAAAGTAGACTTTCCCTCAGGAGTTATGGTCCTGGCACCCACATGGGTCATCAGCAGGGCTGGAGCCTCTATATTACCCTCTCGGACTTCTGCCACTTGAGGTAACAGAATAATTGGGCAGAGGAAAGCTTAGGGGAGGTTGCCTAATACCTTAAAACTGTGTGAATTGTGGTTTTTCCAAAGCCTGAAACTTTGCCAGTTCTGGGCAGATTCTCACGGGGAATGCAAAAGACTCATCTCATCCATAGCAGCCAGCCAGCTGTAAAATTTGAGGTTCCCATTAGAAATCAAAGAAAATGTCCCCAGAATTTAACACCAAAAATTAATTTCTTGGAAACGGAAAACCATTTCACCCTAAATTCTGTCTCCCCCCCCCCCCCCAAAAAAAAAAAAAAAAAAGAAGGCGTTTGTCCCAAATTGTTAATTGATGATTTTTTCTGAACTGTAGCTTAGACAGTTTACATTTATTAATCTTACTTTTGTTGTTGCAAGTGAAAAAGTGCTGGAGATGCTTTAATTAACTTTTGTAACAAGATTTTGAAAGTATTAGGTATGAGCTCTTGGGAAAATGTAGAAACTAATTATGCAATTAACTCTTCCAAATACTCCCAAGATACAGGAGTGAAAATCTGACCCCCCCAAAAAAAAAAAAGAAAAAAAAAAAAATTATAAACTAGCAACTGAAATGGAAAATTTCAGTCTCAACACAGAATCTTGGGAAAGTCACAATGAGCTGAAAATTAGAATGTTTTAATAGTATTTATTGGGCAATCTTAAAAGTTATTGTGGCAAAGGATCTTTATATGTTTTTCTTTTACTTGGAGCCAGGACATAATCTTAGAGGTGCCATGTCTCAAGAATTACCTTTTGCCTATGCTTTGTTACAGTTCCCTTGAAGCAATGCAGGTGAATCAGAAAAAGTGATCCATTTATCAGGAGGCTGAATATCTCTGCTTGACTTTGTAGTACTTCGACTGCTGTGGTTAAAATGGTGAGAGGAATATATGCAATGAAACACTTCAGATCATCACTGCATCTATTCCCACTCCCACTCCTGCATGAGACCTTGAGTCAGCCAATTCCCTTATGGTATCTAAATAAATGGCCTAATTTTCAGAGGTGTGAAAAGATTAAAAATCCTTCATGTTTGACTAGTGCAACTGGAAAATTGTAGCTCTTTGCTCCCTAAGTAGGAACGGAGTTGCTGAACTGAAACCCCCGTGATTGAAAATGTTCGACCCTGCTCTTGAAGTGCATTATCGCATCTAAGTTGTGCAAAAGCCAATGAGAAATTTGAATATGGTTTGATGTACAGCTTCGTGCCTGCAGACTGAATTGTCTCTTGGCCAGGTAGTTCTGCGGTAAGTCAGGAGCTGATTTAATGTTGGTTGCTGCCACTGAGATGCCTTCTAAAGAGCAAATGTCCCCTGCTGGAGGACACAGAGGAAGGATCAGCCCATGCACACCCAGGCAGTGCACCTCCCTGACCCCGTGATCTACTTGCCAAAATCACCATACAGATGAGACCTGCCCTACGCAAAGCAGGTAGAACAGGGAGCAGAGGAGTGCCGGGAGGCATTCACAGGTGGAAAAGGTTAACATCTCCCTGTGGGGTCCTGTGACTCATTGCTGAACATGGTGCTCAATCCCAGCATGAGCTGCGATGCCGGTGCTGGATGGCTTCCTCAGCAGCTAGAGAGGTGGCTTTCCCAGTGAGTCCCAACCTGTGTGCAGTGCCAGCACGGGGGTCACGTGTGAATGGCTTTGGAGCAAGGAGCTGGAGAGCTCCAGGCTGACCATCCAGATATTACATTTATTTCTTCTCATGTGCCATCTATTATTTCATATGTAGAGCATGGTGCTGACTGCAACTTTTATAACTGGTAATTGGGTGGGGTTTAGACAGCATTTTTTAATGAAACAGTTTGGTATTTTTTGACAGAAATGACAACTTGTTACAAAATCCCCCCCCCCTTTTTTTTTATCTCAGTGAAAAATAAGAAGCTCTCATATCCAGATTAAACACATGAAGTCTTCTGAATATTTTCCCCAAGATGCAGTTTGCCAAAGGGTTTGAATTTTTAGCAGTAGTGGGTTTTTTTCCCTACATTTTCAAATTGTCAGCAAAACAAAAAAAAAATTGATTTTGCCCAGTACAAGCTGGAAGATGGTTTAGACAGATGCTCTGTCAACAACATCCATAGAATTTAGCCTCTGGGGTGTTATATCTGTGTTTCTCAAGCTCTACTCTATCATAGCTTGCCATATCCTTTGGAAAAATTGTAGGTAGACCATTGAATTAATCAGGTTTACTTGATTTTTGCCCACTGGAACTGGAATAAACAAAACAAATGCTAATGTCTAAACCAGAACAACTGCATGTCTCTCTGATGAATTAGGAAAGCCAAGAAGTATGTATTTTTTTCAGCAAGAACAATGGAGAGCTGACATTGCAAAAGGCCTGATAAATGATACTATATTGTTTTCTTTTCAGTGCTTTCCACAGTTGCCCACTTGTTTCAAGCCCAAAAGACCAGCTTCAGAAAAGGAAGTCTTGATTTTAGCAAATGCAACAACTTCCAGTCAAGCTCAATGATTTATTTGCTCACTCTATCATTAAAACCCCTCAATCTGGATGCCATGTTCTCTGAAGAGCCCTACCAGACATGGTAGGTTATTTGCGAGGAGACTCATTCATGGCACTTAAAAGCAATCTTGTGCTAGCAATGGAATATTTAAGTCATCCAGGCATCCAACAATTTGTTTCCCGGTCAGCTGAATTGCATCTGCCAGTATATGCTCTTGCAACGTGATGGAATAAAAAAGGAGACCACTATTTTAATACATGGTCATAAGCAACCCATAAAATAGTCCATTTTCCCTCCCTCTGAAACACTTGCAAGTTTAGCTCTGTAAAGGTTAAATAATTGGTTTAACCTGATCCCTCTATGACTCTCCTCTACCTTGTGGGAAAACTCCTGTAAGCTTATTGTAAACATAATTATGCTGTGTGGGCTTTTCATTAATCTAGCAAAAAACCACAAGATGACATGCATCAGACTATTTTTTCCCTTTCTGGAACTTGCCTCTACTTGCAGTTGCTGCAAGATGCTTATTTGTATAGTCTGAGCTGTTCTGCAAATGTACTGTGAACTAAATCTTCTGGTTTTTACATTCCGAGAATTAAACAGGAGGTGTCCCAGGGTTAATAAGAAGTTTAAGGCAGACCCACTTCTTTAGCCATTACATGGCAGACAGAAATCTCTCACCCCCCTGTTCCTGGGCTTTGGTGGCAAGTCAAGCAGCAAAATATTACTTGAGAATGTGAAATACAAAGACTGGAAGTTACTATCAGCAATGCTGAGCCAAGGGACACATTTTATGCTGTCATGGTGGCAACGTAGCCTCCTGAATTACATACAGTTTGCCAGCTGTCCAGGTGTGGATCCTCTACCTTGCCTATGGCAGCCAGCTGCCTTGCTACATAGATGCCTAGAGACCCAAAAATACTGATGTGGGGAGAAACGGGTAGCTGAAGCCAGGTCTTTTGGGTTACCACAGAGCCAGCTGAGCACCCAGTTGAGGTTATTCTGCAGGGAAGCAATGGGACATCTGAGAGCCATTGGCCTCTCCTCCTCCTAAGGACTTTTGGAGAGTGCTTTCTGCTTTCTAAAGTATGTGATAAGCATCTGGTGGCTCTTTGGGGATTTTGGGACAAGATGTTTGGAAGGCAGTGGCTTCTTGTGCTGGGTTTGTGGTGGATAACATAGACTTTTAGGGCATGCTTGTTAAATAAAGGTCACATCCAAGGATATCCCAATTTTCACATATCTGCAGGCTAGTTGAGCTGTCTTCCTCTGCTTTCTCATTCTCCTGGGAACCACAGAGGAGCATCCCAAGAGCTGAATCTCTCCCGCAATCCAGGAGTTGCATGTTGTAGGGCCCGTGACTAGAAACCAGGGCTGGAAACCACCCTCAACATAAGACCCATTTCCCCTCACTGCCTTTATCTATTAGGAAAAAAAAAAAAGTCAGTAACACTTGCTTGGTCACCTAAAAGGACATTTAGGGACATGAAAGAATAACATTTGAGAAGTGCTTTAAATAGTCCTGTTAAATATACTGGATACGGATTCTTTTTCTACATAAAAGTGCAGCCAGTGCTTGAATATGTATTACAAAGTGAATTCGTTAGCATGGCCTTTCACAGGCAGCAGATCTGCACTCGCATCACCTGGACTCCAGCCTGGCTGCAGATCATAGACTCTTAGAATCGTATAGTTTGGGAAAGACCTTTAAGATCATTGAGTCCAACCCTTAACCTAACCCTGCCATCCCATCACTAAACCATGTCCCTAAGCACCTCATCTATCCTTCTTTTAAATACCTCCAGGGCTGGGGACTCGACCACCTCCCTGGGCAGCCCATTCCAGAGCCTGACAGCCCTTTCATTGAAAAAATTTTTCCTAATGTCCAACCTAAACCTGCCCTGGTGCAACTTCAGACCATTTCCCCTCATCCCATCGCCCGCTACCAGGGAGAAGAGACCGACCCCCACCTCACTACAGCCTCCTCTCAGGCAGTTGTAGAGGGCGATCAGGTCTCCCCTCAGCCTCCTCTTCTCCAGACTAAACAACCCCAGTTCCCTCAGCCGCTCCTCATAAGACTTGTGCTCCAGACCCCTCCCCAGCTTTGTGGCTCTCCTCTGGACATGTTCCAGCAAGGCAATGTCTTTCTTGTAGTGAGGGCTGTCTTTCTTGTAGTGAAACAGCGCTCATCCAAAAGCAGCAAGTGGCTTGCTGAGAGCAGCCCAAGCGCTTTCAGCCGTACTTACAGATCTGTTTGGGCACAATGCTGTACTAAGTGGCTCAGCTTTCAAACCAGAGCTGGCTCGTGTCCAGCTGAGCAGCGGCAGATCTGTCTGCAAAGGCCGGTGCAGAAAGCCCCACAGCTGGTGCTCCTGGGGTGGGAGCAGGGACAGTAGCCCCCTCGCTAGCAGCACCCAACTTGATGGGTGACCAAAATCCATGTCAGCTGCTGGAGTAACAGTAGCACAGCTGCTACCTCCAACCCCATCTAACTGAGGTCAAGCTGAAAAGCAGAAAACACTTTAAAAAAATTATTTTTTTTTTAATCCTACATTTGGGAGCCAAAAGCAGGGCTGCAGTTGGTATTGAAGCAACAACCGTCTCATCACCTTTAGGCAAATATGTAGAAGCACAACAGGATTCCAGGCCGCGTATGCTATTACGGTCAAGGTGGATAGTTTGGGGGACAGGAAGCAAAGGAACACTGCACATCAGGTACTTGTTCTGCAAATCAAACTGTTTAGGTCTTCCATCAAAATCCTAAAGCCAGGTGACTCTATGCGCCAGAGTTGACAAGTGAGAATTACAGTGCCTGCAAAACAGCACCGGAGGAAAAATTGCTGCTGTGGATTTTTTTAGAAGAAACATTGCCAAACCAAACTAAACTTTTTCTGGCACAGCAACAGACCTTTTGGATAAAGGAGAATCATAGATGTTTTATCTTGCCTCTAATAAGCTTTTGATATTGTTTTAAACAACATTCTTAGGAGCAAGTCAAAGTAGTAATACATGGAAGAAAAAAAAATTGCTGAGAAACTAGTGGTTGCCAATACTACACTCTCTACCAGGAAATATGTCATGAGCAGAGTTTTGTAGTAGTCTTCTTCGGTAATACTCAATGCCCTCATGAATGAATTGGTGATAGAGGAGTGAGAAAGCTCATTAAATATACAGATCATTAATTATGCAGGCATCCAAAAGTGAACGCTGAAAGTATATTCAGGGATCAGAGTAGAATTTTCACAAAATAAAGAAATGGCTGGTAAAAAATAGGATGCTATTTGTCAAGAACAATAGGGAACATTATTAATAAAACATGTGATGTAATCCTTCTGCTCTACTTGGTTTGGCTAAATTTAAATTGAATTACTGCGTTCAATTCGAGAAATAGATAGGCCAGTGGCAGAACACACACAAAAGTTCAACAAGAATGGTAAGAAATCTAGAAAACATGACCTGCAAATTGAAGGAATTAGGATTATTTATTTCTTCTTTATGAAAGATTGCAGGGAGATGTGATAATGGTCTTCAGATACGTGAAATTAGCAGTAAAGAGGGAGGGAGTGAACTATCCTCACGTCTAGTGCGGGTAGAACAAGAAGTAATAGGTCTGAATTGCAATAAGAAAGATTTAGGATAGCCTGTGGGGAAAAATGTAAACATAAATGTAATTAAGTACTGAGATGGATTGCTTTGCAAGGCTGTCGAATCTCCAGCACAGGAGGTGTTTAAGAACAGGAAAAACAAGTATTTGTTGGGAATAATACAGATATCGCTTAGCTAAGGTTGGTTTCCCATAATAGACTAGATGACCTTTTAAGGCTCATTCCATCCTTTTCCTTCAAAATTTTGAGTGGGGAGAGGATGTAGCATGTTAACTAGAGCACTATATGTATGGAGCAGAGTTGTAGGAACATCCATATTTCTACTACTAATCGCACAGAATCACAGAATGGCAGGGGTTGGAAGGGACGTCCAGAGATCATCCAGTCCAACCCCCCTGCTAAAGCAGGGTCACCCAGAGCAGGTTGCACAGGACATCGTCCACGCGGGCTTCGAATATCTCCAGAGAAGGAGACTCCACAACCGCCCTGGGCAGCCTGTTCCCATGCTCTGTCACCCTCAAAGTAAAAAAGTTCTTCCTCATATTCAACTGAAACCTCTTATGCTTCAGTTTGTGCCCATTGCCCCTTGTCCTGTCCCTGGGCACGTGTGGCTTTGATTAAAATACTCCATTTTCCACAACAATCTTCCTTATTTTTTTCATTGTTTATACTCTCAGTTATTGTATTGCTCTTCTAAGTGTCTTTGATTCAAAGATTTCTTCCATGCAGGCATTCATAAAGCCATATTATGTAGTTCCTTACTCTTGGGACAGTAAGACATCAGGTAGGGTATAAAATAACATGAGGAGGATAGCAGAAGCTGATCCTTATTCTTTAAAATCCCCACTATCCTGAATAATAATTTTATATGAAGACAAAGGACTTCTGTATTTCTTTCCACTTGAAGATAGTTTTTCCATTAAAAAATTCCAGTTGCAGAAGACTGGGTTAGCTTTAGCTCCTTGGTAATACTGTTCATGTCTTAGGCTACATTGCTTAGTTCTTCAGTTTTCTTCCTTGATAATGGAACTTTACAGTATTACAATTGAGAACATAATAACATTTTATTGTACTATAGCAACGAAGTCAATAGAATAAGTACAAAGACAGAAGATGCAGGCCACAAGCCAGGACAAAGCCATGGTCTATCTGCAGGCACAGTACCTAGGCTTTTTGTAGACCTTGGCAGAAGTACAGGATACAAAAGGCTATGCATTTTTATAATATTAAACAGGGCATGGCTTTCATACTGGAGATATACATATATGCCTTAGCTCAACAGTGGTATCTAACCATGTTCCTTGGATGAACTGAATATAGTTCTTCTCCATGTGATCTGGGCTTCACAGCGCAAATGAAATTCCTTTTTTCTTGAGGACTGGTTGCATATTTGAGTGACTGATTACTGTACAAACAAAAAGAGATGTCATAGAAAATCCTGCCCTGAACAGTTATGAAGAGTGACTCCAAGAAGCAGAGAGGATGCCAAACACATTGCTCTGCAGACCTTTTCCGTGGTTTCCTTTCATTTTGGATGCAGTACTGGTAGATTATACTTAGCATTTATTCTGAAACTAATTAAGTTTGACCATTTATTATGTATCTAAAAAGGTAAACGTCTAATTTCCACTTTTTAATATTCCGATTTCATATTTTCCTTAGCAGATTGCTAGTGAAAGCACTTTAACTAGAAAGACTATGACACATCATCTCAAAAAATAAAGATGAGGGTGATTTTTTTCCCCCACATTTGCAGAACTTTTTTCCATGCACAGTTTTGGATTGAAAAGCCTCATCTTTGGGACACATACCACAAGACAGCAGGATAAACCAAAATCTTCCTTGGCTGTTCTCACAGCATGTTGCAGGAATCCTCTATATCCTTCAGGACAGAGCAGAAAGCACTGAAAGAACATTTCAGAAGAAATAAATCCTTCAGAATGTACTACCCCAAAATGTACCTCGCCTAGAGTAGCTCCCTAGACCGTAGAGGTGATCAGTCTCAATTTTTCATAACCACCACTTTGTCGCCCCTGGCTTTGCCTTAGGTATTAGCTGTAGGTACTGCTGGCTTTTTGATTGTTGGTTTAAGTCAGCATAGGTATTTTCCACTGACTTTATTGGTCACTAGGTCAGGCCCTATAAGAATAGTTACAGCATTGTAAGAATCATAGCATGTTTTGGGTTGGAAGGGGCCCCTAGAGGTCATCTAGTCCAACCCCCCTTCAGGGAGCAGGGACACTGCTAACCAGATCAGGTAAGAGTTTCATTAAACAAATGCACATGGGAGCAGATAATCTCATCTGATTCTAAAGCCCACAAAGGTAAGGTATGTAGATAGTTAGATTAGGCTCCCTAATGAGGTCAACAGATTATGTCTTTTTTAGTGATGATATGGGAAGGATTGAGGGACAATAACTCTATACAACACGTCACTTAGGTGGGATGAACCTACCTATATAATACCCGTGCAGCTGAAACCCCAACTAGAAGCTGAGAGACATGGATTACAGCAGTGATCACTACGTACGCTCCTGTCTCTCCAAAGCAGGCCAAGATGAATGCTCTAGAGGAACTTAAAGTTGCTCTGTAATGCTTTTGCTAGTCATGCAATATTTTATCATGGAAATAAATTTTTCCCTAGTGCTGAATCCCTTTAAGATATGGCAGGCCCTGTGATTTATTAATATTTACAATTTTGATTACTTTAATACTTTAACAGATACAAGGGGGATTGAGAGGGAGAATGACATCCAACAATAGTCAGAGATGAAAGATGCTGTAATTTAAAATAAGAAATATCATCTTAGACCCATTGCCTTTAGCTTCTGTATTGCCTCTTAAGGCTTATCCTTTTGCTAAACCTTTGCCGTAAATTAACTACCTTCTTCACCAACTGTAAGAAGGAAAAGATGCTTTTCAAAGCTGTTCTCCGCTGTAAGTCATACAGAAAGTGTGTATTCAAGCAGGATACAAGGTTGTGTAGGGCAAGGACCAGGAGCTCGGTGCTTTGGGCCTGCAATATCTCGGTGCTGAGATCCTGTCATCTCTATAAAACTTTGAACATTGTATGCTAGAGAAGGACAACCCGGTTTTCCTTTTTTTTAAAATGTAAATGCTTAAAAAAATAACTGTCATTTCTAATACTGACCCAGCAGAGTTTTCTGGTTAATAAAAAAAGTCCTGTCTTCCTCTAACATATTGATTGCTCTCAGGAGTAAAACTGTTGAATACTCCCTTATCATCAGCAGTGAAGTCATCTAATTTTTGCTTAAGGATGCTCATACTATTTGCCTCCAGCTCCCAATGCCTCCTTCAATTCTTATGCTGACATCATCTGAGGAATTCAGGATGTGCTTACAGAAATCAATGGATTAATCCTTCCAATAACCCTAAAAAACAGAGAATTATTATATTTCTGACCCGGCAGAGTGGGGAATTGAGGTATAGCAAAAAACTTTTTACCCAAAAGAGAGATACATACAGTCTTAGCAGTCCAAAACCTCAGCAAACAGAATCATGATTTGTTTTCTGGACTTCAAGTCCATGTTCTAGCAGTAATACAACGCTTTCCCTCCCCTATGTAATACATTCCCTCTTCCTTCAAACATCTGTCCTCGATACTCCTGCTTGGTGTAAATCTATTATAATCCTTAGTTTCCATATTTCATTCAAGTCACCTCATAAACAGACAGTTGCGAGACTAAATAATTCCATTTTGAATCAACCCCCCCTGTATGTGAGTCATTCTTCCCATGTATCATATTTGCAGTCAGATGCTTTGTGCTTTCCAGTTGAAACATACCTCTTGTCTCAGTAATTATTTAGGAATCAGTATCTGCTTTCTATATATTAGTGAGGGAAAAGCTTCCAAACAGTCTCAAAAGCTTTCTTACATTTTCATCGCAGCCAGTTCAATAGCAAATCTGATTCTTGTTCATATAGGATAAGCATGTCAAGTTTCTAATCCCAGTACAGTCTTTACTGCAGGCCTATGTTATTTATCCAGTTTATCCCGTGTTTCCATTGTCTTCAAAAAGCACTAAATCAGGCAGGGATGGAACTGAGATTCTGGAACAGACTTTCATTGGCATAAATAGCAGCGAGGTGCCTAACTCTTTGGCAGTTCACATGGCAGCCTAATACGGCTGTTCAAAGCCTTCGGGGATTGGAAAATCTCCCAATGCCCCAAAGTGCAGTAAATCAACCTACTTCACACTTACTTGTAGAAAGTGTGTCCGGATGAGATGGCAGTGCAGAAGAAAGTGTGTGTTGTAAACTCACACCTGAGTTTATTTCGTAGCAGCTTCCCCGTGTAGACAAGCCTCTAAATTTATAACGAAGGCAAATAAATTCAGTGTGTTCACCCCTCTGCTGTTTGTGGTGATCACATTAGATTAGAGATTAGAGTTCAAAATTAAGTTCTTGCCGTCATGTTGGCAAAGTCTGGGTATTGATATGATGCTTTCAGTGGCTATGTGGTATAGAACATCATGCTCCCTGCAGTATTTTGTGAAATGATTGCACCATGTCACGTCTGTGTCCAGCTTTCTGCTTTGCTTTGTTTTTAAACCCAGGGAAGAGAATTCACTTAAAGCTTGGAGTTTTGGAAAAAGCATAAGAAGGGGTGATCAGATTCAGTGGAGTAACAGGATCCTTTTCCTGCAACCTGATCATTTACATGGGATTCTGACAGCCAGAAGGAAAATTATTTCTCTTTTCTTTTAAGCCTGTCTCTGGTCTCAGACGCATTGAGGCTTTGAGTGCTTCAGGCAGGCAAATAATGTCAGAGTCCATTCCAGGAGCACCCTGCAGTGACCTGAAAGGACACTTGGCACAGTTGTGTCTCCTTCCCCATCGTCGTTAACGGAGTATCCTCAGCTCAGGTTGGCCTCGGTGGCGCAGCCTCACAAAATCCCCTTCCCTGTTGCCACCTGTGGGCAGGAAGGGCAGACTGTGGAAGTCAAAGTCGAAGTCAAATAGTTCTTTGATGCCATTTGCCAGGTCTTTTTGGAACAAATGCAAAAGAAAGAAGCCCCTAAGTATGCCTGAATTAAGAACAGCAGGTTTCGGTATTTGGTACTCATTTAGAGGGAGTGGAAAGTGAAACAAGATAGCAGAGGCTGATATGCAAAACCTTGCCTTTGGCATCAGGGTCTTGACAGATAATGAAATCTCACTCAGGAGAAGAGAGGTCAGAGGGAATTTGTTTTAGCTTATATCTGAGGTTAATTTGTGGTGTTGTTCATGCATCCAAGCCCACTGGACGGTAGACTATTGTGCCTCAATTTTAACTACACAGTGCCACGTAAACTTGAAGGTCTAAGCAAGGTTATAGTGGTCCAGTTGGGGGTTGCTGGAGCCTATTGCTGGTTTGTTATGTGTTTGGTACCCGGAGCTAGCACCTGGAGTTGGTACCGCCTTAATCCAGGTGGGAGAGGCACAGCCTAAGCTGAATGAGGGGATCACTCCTTGCCCCACTGCCAAGCAGAGGTTATGTTAAGAATTTCATTGATCAAGATTTTGGTTGATCCATTTTCAACAAGTACGTTTTCCATCAGCAAATGCTGTCTATTACAAAACAGAAGTGCTTTGCAAATGTGTGTCCCTTTTGATGACACTTAAGCGAGGGCAATTTTTGTCTGTCCAGTGCTCACAGCTACTGCTTGATTTGTGCAAAAGCCATGTTGAAATCCATGCTCTGCCCAGTTCACCACTGGGATTTGAACCTGCACTTTGCTATTCCTCCAGGAAAGTTTCCTAACTTCTTGCTTGTGTTTTCTGCAAAGCTGCAACTCCCAAGATTTTTCACAAAAGAGCGGTATCTACCTAGCCTGAATTACGAGGGCCTGGGGTGCCCCTGCTGTTCAAGTTTCTGTGTGGAAGTTAGTCCTCCTACAACCCAACGGCAGCTTTCGCAGCCCACTAGGAAGCAAAAAATAACCCTTAGCACAAAAGAAAAAATTGAAGGGTTTCATAAAAGTGACCTGGTGAACTGTATGAAATCTGGGCAAGTTCTAGTCACTTCTTCAAGGTCTGGAGGGGAATTGAAATTTGCAGATGAAACGCAAGCATGACAGCTGGGATCTCCCCACAGACAGAGCACATAGGTGCAGTGTATGGATCTCATCAAGGACAGATGCAATCGGGAGCCTCTTTGGTTTGTATTCATTCATGCCTTGCCAGTTCTGCTCACTTTGATGATAAAATTCCTTCTCGCTGCAATTTCAAGGAAATGGGGAGAAAACGCACAAAATACTTTGGAAAATTTCACTAAGGCTTTTAGAACAATTTTCTGTTAAGGAGTCAGTGTTTTGTCTCTAAGGGGGATTTGCAGTGTTTCAACCAATACTAAGTAGGAAACTAAACCAACCTGTCACTAAAAGTAAAATGTTGACTCATGTTGACATTTGAGCCAAAACTCATAACAGGCCTTGGGAAGAACAGCTAAGATCTCTTGCATCTGCTTCCTATCTGGAGGTAGAGAATATTAACATTTGCTTTACTTTTGACTAAGGGAAAAAAAAAAAAAAGAATTAACATCAAAAAGATGAGCTTGAATTTAAAAAATTAATCTTTTCATATTTATAGTGTCTCTCACAGAGACGTAAACTCACTGGAAAACGAGCAATATTTCCATAGAATCACAATGCTCATTCTTAAAACCTTTATTAGTCCCATTTGTAAGAAGTGAAAGTATTCATAGTGTTAAGAGTGGTGAATCAGAGAAATGCTATGAATTCTGTACCAGTAGTAATCACTGTTCGCAACAGTTAAAATAACAACACCCAAAATCATGGGTAAATCTGATATGGAGAAAATATTCCTGGCCATGTAACTGGGTGAAGCAGAGGACTGTAACTTCTAATAGCTGCAGATGATGCACGTCAACTGTGTTGAGGAGATAGATAACCCAGTAATATTAAAGACAAAAATACACATGACAAGTGACAAACTGGTCACTCTTCCATAAAACCTAACACATCTTTCCAAGTAAATCTTCTAGCCTTTTAGGAAAACATCCCTCTAAGACATCTGGGCAAAAAAAAAAAAAAAAAAAAAAAAAATACCAGCCATTTTCACCAGATCTTGAAGGTTAGGAAACACAGCAGATCTACTAAATGCTTGGATACATGACCGCCCAATGGTAACAAACTGTCAGCCTCTGAGCCTTAGTTTCTCAAACTCTGTTGGGGGTGACTGAGACTCATTTCCAAAGCTTTCAGCTGGGATGTTTTATTTAATGGGTTTTGTTGTGTGGGAACTGATTAAGACCAATGATATGATAAGGTCTGCCACTTAATTGGGAAACGGTTTGACTTAATAAATTTGAGCTCAGCCACTGCCAAGTGATATCAGACAGTGAAATCGATGCATAAAAAACCCCCACCAAACCTTATGCTATGAGAATGGGTGGCAGGATCTGGCTGGATCAGAGTCCGATGGACCTAATGTGAGAATTGCATGGTGAGGTTTTGTGGTTGGCATTATGCAGAGAGTCAGTCTAGGTGATCTGAATGGTGCCTCCTGGCCCCAGAAGATATTAAATTGGGGAAGTTTTGGTCTCTTTTCTGAGTGTGTTGTTTAAAATGGCATTTCTTGTGTCTGCTTTCACACCGTAAGTGCAAAGCATTCACTTGCACTCATATTGGTGAGCTTTTAGCTGCTCTAATCAAGATCCTGCAAATGTTGTCTTTGGGAATGGAGCTAAATATATTCATAAACTTTTGCAGGGGCAGGCATTAATCAGAGCAACCCTTTTTAAAAGGACTGCATTTAATTAAATTAATTATGTTTCTTTGTATTTAATTAATTCCATGCTTCAGGGTTTCCACTGGATGCCTAGAGAGGCCAGGAAGATTTTTTTTCCCACCTTTGATGCATAACTTGGCTGCTGATTTTTTGGTGTTTATTTTGTCCCTATTTTTCTCAGGTTAATCAGAGATTGGCGGCAGTCTGTCATGGGACATGAGGTCAGGTGCACTGTAGCTTCCCTCTTGATTTCTTCTTGCTCCTGTGCTCAGGTTTAAACCACTCATCAGTTACAAGGCCAGGAAAGTTTTCTCCATATCAGATTTGCAATAATTTTGTGCATTGGTTAGATTCCTTGAACATTTTCACCTGGTCAATGTCCTGCAATCAAAGTTGCCCAAACCATTGGTGATGACTTGAGTCTCTCCTGAGCTCAACCGGTGCAATACTATGGTTTTGAGGTTGCTTTACTTTCTTGAGCAATAGATATGCTTTTTTTTTGCTGAGCGTTGGGGAATGTAGCCAGTGATATTTGGATCTGTGTATAGAAAAGGCCCTTGGGGGACCTCCCAGGCTTAGCATCTGTTACATCTTTACTCACAGAGGAGTAGATTAGTTTATCCAGGTGATGTCCTCTAGCCCAACATCCCTGAGATGGCTCATCATGAAGTCTTGTAATCTTGGGCAATGCTTGTAATTCTTGTGCAATATGCACATAAGAAAAGGCAGACTACCCAAATGACAACTAGCCACCAGTTTTAAGGAGATTCTAATACTAGACAGATGATATATTTATGCAAGTATAGGCTCCCATTACAGTTTCTAACAGCCACCATCCTGATAATGATTTTAACACTGATGCATGGTGCAGAGCTGTGCCTGGCTGCCGTGCTGCTGATGGAGAGCTCGGGCAGAGCTCAGCTACGCGATCAAGGCTGGAGCCAGGGATGGAAAGCGGGACCTCCTCATGGCTGGCATGAACACCAATGCTTTTTGTCCCTCCAGGTGTCAGGGCTGCAGATAAGTGCTCAGCTTGAAAGAAAACCTTGTGATGATAATTGGAATAACAGGGTGCCCAGGCATGAATAAGGACTTCTGGTGATCATAATTAATTAGGACTATGACAAACTACTTTCTTCAGAAGACACGCAAAATCCAATTTTGCAGTGGATCTATATACAGATCATAAAACACTGCTTTATTTTTTTTTTTAAATAAAGCATGTTATTGACCAGAGGGTTTAAGCATGGGTTTTCTACTTTGTTTTTTTGATGTATACCACCACAAGGACTGCTTCTTCAGAAAACCCCAGAGGAAAAATCAATATCTAATACCACCTTGGGCATGAAGAACACAGGAATAGGATTGCAGAAAGGCCTTAGAATCTTTCTGGGTCTGTACAGGACAAGGTTTGACTTAGACTGGGGCAACTAAGACTAGAGCCAGGGCCCTTAGGCTGAGTAGCAGGTGCCTACTAGAGCCTCAGAGATCAGGTTCTGATTGTCCAGGTAAGAGATGCAAGGAGA